>NC_056746.1:946782259-946875898 GCF_019279795.1 Protopterus annectens | reverse complement strand
TCCATGTGAGTTGTTCCATCTCTCCTTCATTCTCACGTCCCTCCCTCCTTCCCCCTCCTGGCTGGCAGTTGACCTGGATGCTATCTTCATCCTGGTTTTTCAATATGTCTTCATTCCTAGGCAAAATAATTATTGTACTATTACAAGATCTGAGGTAATTCCAGCAGTGCATTATGGGATAAGGGGTGGGGTCTTGAGCTACTGGAGAACTTTGAGCTTGCTAGTCGGCCTTGACTGAGCAGAGGATTGGCTCCGAACCCATCAGTGATGAATGAAGGCGAGATGGAACAACTCACTTGGAACGTTATGGTGAGTACACAACGTCTTTTTTACCAGCTTGTATTGCTTTTATTTTCCAGGAAAAAAAGCACTATATTCTGCTTGACCATGGGATAAAGTGCCAGTCCCATGGTCAGACAATCTTCTATCCACTAAAAGGAAGTTAACTAAGCAGCCTTTGCCACCACAACTGGATAGTAATTTGCCTTAACTGCAGGTGGTGACTGCTGTGGCCAAAGCTGGTTTCTAGGGCCAGTCGTCTTTTTCCCTGAATTCCTGTGATGTCCATGTAGGCACTATGGGCAGGGGGTTAGCCTCTTCTCTGCAGCTGTAGGGGTCCCCTCATTGGGCAAGGGACAGCCCCTTGTCTAAGTAGGAAGAAGGGGCATGGAAGGTGCCCTTGCTTAGCCAGAAGCTGTTGCTTCCATTAATCTATTTGCACCATCTTTTCTGATACAGGAAACTAAACATTTATCTTCTGCACTAGTTCCTCTGCATAGTAGTTTATTGGGGCTGGCTCAGGGTCTTGTACAGGCTGTTGACAGTTCTTGTAGGGTAGTTTCTGGAAAAAATTATAAAGGGATTCCTTTCTCTCTTCCTGAAGATAGTCAAGATTTTGAATCCATGGAGAAATGTGATTGGGACAGATAAACGTTTTTCTCCTCTGATGTTCTGCTTCAGACTCCATGAAGAGTATGGTATATTAATCACCTTGTGAGGAATTCTCTTTATCTGTGACTGTTTCCAGAATGTGCCAGTGCTTTCGATGGGAGAATACAGATGATGTTCTTCATCTCACATTGCTGCAGTCATAACTTGTGGGTAGTCCACTGTCCTCGGTCGGCCCGAATACCAAAGTATTAGGCTGGCGTCGGTCATGGGCGCTCAGATCTGACGTCAGTGCGTCATGGTATTAAAGCGCATGACCGACGTTATATCCTCAGTCTTTTTTGCCGCATGGTCCAAAGCAGAAGCAGCGTTTGCAAGTGCCGTTCGGCGTTCTGAAATTTTCGTATTCTGAGTTTCAGACCGAAACCAAGTTGGGCTAAGTACCCCGTTGGGGAATATTTTTGTTTTTTCTTGCCTCAGTTAATTCCGGATGTCAGAAAAAGTGAATAATTGTATTTCTTGTGGGAAACAGATACCGCATAGGGATTACCACTCTCTCTGTATTCCTTGTTTGGGGCCTGAGCACGACGTAGTCGGGTGTCGCTTTTGTGCTAGGTTTAATAAGCGCATCATTAAACGTAGGTTAGATTGCGCTAGGCTTGTCATAGGTAAGCAGTGTAATTACAATATGCCATCGGATCCTCCGACGCCCGCTACCGCTAAGAAGCGCAAGGAAAAATCGTTAAGGTCCAAGCAGGATGAGTCGTCCGTTCCGGACGCCGGTTCTTTAGAAACTACGGTGGAATCTGTAGATCCAGCCGAGGTTTCAGCTGAGTCTCAGGGGGAGACGTTAATTTTGCAGGATGTGGCCTCTCAGGAGTCAGGTCAGGCTGAGGGGGCCTCTCAGGTTGCTGTACTCCCTTCTTTGCCTAAGGGGGTTAGGCCTTCTCCTTCTGTCTCTAAGGTACCTTCTAAGGGCAGGCCTGGTTTGCCTTCCTCAGGTGTCAGTCCTAGTTCTGCAGGTTCTGTGCCTAAAAAACACATGCTTAAAATGGCAGAAGATTTAATTTCCTTAATCAGGGGTTCTATGCCCCCTCCAGATAAGAGGCCTAGGGTGGAGCCAGAGGTAGAATGTTTGGAACAGGATTCAGATTATTCAGAGTCTTCGGCTGAAGACACTCAGGATTTTCCTCCTTATTCTGATTCAGACGCAGAGGATTCCAGTCCTTCTGCTTCTCCTCCAGAGGATTTTTCTTTTTCAGAAACCCTGCATTCTATGAGGGAGCATTTTAAATGGGAAGGCCAGGATTTCTCGGATTCCCGAAAGAGGCTTAGGGAATTTTTGTTTTTACCACAACATCGGCCCTTAGCTATACCTCATGTTTTGGATGTTGTTCAGGATGTTTTCTCTGAGGCTTCCCTTAATCCAGACTCTTTGCCTCCTGCGCCAGTTAAACCAGATAGGTATTACAGAGTGCCTGAGGCTCATAAATATCTGTATAAGAGCCCAGGGCTGACCCAGAAACTATTAGCCAGGGACCTAAGGGTGTCAGTGCTTCTATTGTAAAGAATCCAGTTCCTATGGATAAAGATTCTAGAGCTTTGGATAGGTGGGGTAAGAAAGTGTACACCTCTTCCACTCTAGCAATGAGGGCTTTGAATTGCCAGTTTCATATGTTGAAGTACCAGAATTTTCTCCTTACTCAGTTAAAATCTAAGGTAGATGCTTTGGCAGAGGGCATAGAGTGTAAGGAATTACAGGATTTGGTTCATGCCTCTGATCAGGTGGGTAAGCATTCTTTGCAGTGTGGTTTCGATGCTTTACAGGCTTCTTCCAGGGTGGCTGCCACTGGATCAGTTATTCGCAGGCACGCCTGGCTTAAGGATCAGAATTTGTCAGAGCATGTTAAAGCTAGAATTTTAGATGCTCCTTTACAGTCTGAAGTTTTGTTTGGTTCTCCTGTGGAGTCTGTCTTAAAGAAAATGGAAGACAAGGCTAAGTCTATGCAGAAGATTTTTTGCAGGTGCAGCCCCCTAAGTTTAGCAGGAATTGGCCTACTAAGGGATGGGCTTACCCTTCTTCTGATTTACAGTCTAGGGGCAGATCTAGGCGTGGTAGGGGCAGAGCTCAGAGTTCTTTCAGGCCTAGAACATGGAGTTCCCCTGCACAATCTACAGGTGAGGGCAGGGGCCAGTCCTTTCGTAAACAGGCCCAATGACCTGCATCTTCAGCTGCCAGATCCCTCCTGTCTGGCAGCACCTTTGGGAGGAAAGTTGGCACTCTTCAAGCAAAATTGGCTTTTAGTCACCCAGGACAAATGGGTGTTGGACATTATAGACCGAGGCTACAAGTTTTATTTCCACACATTGCCTCCTTTCAAGGGCATGCCAGACGTTCCTCCTCAGCAAAGGGTAGAGGCTCACAAACAGATTTCTTTACTTCTTCAAATGGGGGCTATACAGCAGGTCCCTCTGTCAGAAGTGGGTCTAGGATTTTATTCTCGCCTGTTTCTTGTACCAAAGAAAGGAAACACTTGGAGGCCAATTTTGGATTTATCTATCCTCAACACATACCTGGACATTCCAGAATTCAAAATGTTGACGTTGCAACAACTTCTGCCTCTGTTGGGCAAAGATCACTGGATGGTAACTCGATCTCAAAGAGGCTTATCTTCATGTTCCTATCAGGCCCAGTTGCAGGAGATACCTGCGTTTTCGGGCTGGGACTTTACATTATCAGTTCTCTGCATTGCCCTTTGGCTTATCTACTGCGCCCGGGGTGTTCACAAAGGTTCTGGCTCCGGTGATAGCCTTCTTAAGGTTAAGAGGAATACAAATTTATCCTTATTTGGACGATTGCCTGATTCTTGCTCAAGACAAAAACAAGCTTCTTCACCATCTACAGTATGTTATGGCAGTGTTAAGGTGCCTAGGGTATTCTGTGAACGAAACAAAGTCCAGTCTAGTACCCTCTCAGGAAATGTGCTTTCTGGGTGTGAGACTGAATACAGCTTCCCAGATGGCCTTTTTGACCCTGGACAAACAAAGAAACCTTACACTTTACTTCCAACAATTGTCTCTACGGTCCAGGCTGACTGCAAGGACAGTCCTTCAAGCCTTGGGGTTCATGGCATCTTGTATTCTGGTGCTTCCCAATGCCAAACTGCATATGAGGAAGCTACAATGGTATCTCAAAAATGTATGGACGCAACACTGCCACGATCTGGACACTGTCATTCAGATAATACCTTGCATTCAAAAGGAATTTTTGTGGTGGGCTCAGGAATGTCACCTAAACAAGGGACTTTCTGTGACCCGACCAGAGGAGAGTCAGATCTTAACAACAGATGCCTCGGACAAGGCTTGGGGAGCTCACCTCAATGGAAAATGGGTTCAGGACACGTGGCCTGCCAGACTTCAACATTTACATATCGACTTGAAGGAGATGTTAGCAGTCCAATTTGCATTGATAGCTTTCAAGGATCTACTTCACCCGGGACAAGTGTTGATTCAAACAGACAACACAACTGTCATGTGGTACATCAACAAGCAAGGGGGAACCCATTCGTACCCTCTTTGCAGGCAAGCTATGGTTTTGTGGGAGACTGCTCTCAGTTTGCACCTCACTCTTCAGGCAAGGTTTTTGCCAGGAGCGCAGAACTCCTTAGCAGATGTTTTGAGCAGACAGATGGTGGATCCCCACGAGTGGAAATTGGATACTCATGTATTTCGACAGTTGACAGTGATATGGGGGACTCCAGACATAGATCTGTTCGCTTCTCCACTAAATTTCCAGTTGCCAAAGTTTTGCACAAAGATGTTTCATCCAACAGCTTGGAAAGTGGATGCTCTATCATTCAGTTGGAGCAATCTTCACGTCTATGCCTTTCCTCCTCTGCCTCTCCTTCCCAAGGTGCTCTTAAAGGTCAGACAAGACAAGCCCTCCATGATTCTAATAGCTCCAGATTGGCCTCGACAGCACTGGTACCCTCTGCTGAGGAGTTTAGTAAGGGAGCCTCCTTGGCCTTTGCCTTCAATTCCACACCTTTTGTCTCAGGCAGGCAATCATTTTCTCAATGTCAGGATTCAGTCCCTGCATCTAACAGCCTGGCATATTCTGTTCTAGAACCTGGAGGGTCGCAGCTTCCTCAACAAGTTTTGAATGTTATTTTGGAGGCCAGAAGGCCTAGTACAAGGAAAGTTTATGCAGATAAATGGAGGAGATTTTTTATTTGGAGCAAGGCAAAGAGCTTTGATGTTTCCAGGCCTGATTTGAGTGTTTCTCTTCAATATCTTACGGAATTGTTAGACAAGGGTTTGTCTTTCTCCTCTGTAAAAGTTCATGCTGCAGCCATTTCTGCTCACTATGACTGTGACCCACCATTATTCTCTCATCCTTTGTTTAAGCAATTCCTTAGAGGGGCAAAGAACATAAGACCCCGCGTAGAGCTCCTACTCCTTCCTGGGATCTCAATTTTGTGTTGGAAAAGCTTACTTTACCTCCTTTTGAACCTGCAGCTACGTCTGAGTTAAAGTTTTTGTCTTGGAAGACTGCTTTTTTGTTGGCCATTACGTCTGCTAGAAGGGTATCTGAATTACAGGCTCTAATGGCAGTTGAACCCTTCCTGATTTTTCATAAGGATAGGGTATCTCTGCATACTAACCCTACTTTTATGCCTAAAGTGGTTTCAAATGTGGCCTTGAACCAATCTATTCATTTGCCTACTTTTTATGCTGATCCCCAAAATAAAGGGGAGAAAATTTTGCACACTTTGGATATTCACAGGCAGTTGCGTTATTATTTGAGCAGGACTAAAAGGTTCAGACAGTCTCAACAGTTGTTTGTTTCTTTTGCTTTGGGCTCTCAGGGGAAACCTGTTTCAAAACAAACTATTTCTAAGTGGATTGGCCATTGTATTGCTTTTGTTATTCTCATCATGGTAAGGAGATTCCGGCTGGAATCAGACCTCATTCCACTAGGGCTACTGCCACTTCTACTGCTTTTTAAAGGGTGTAGCTACTAAAGATATTTTGGAGGCAGCTACTTGGAGTTCAGTGCACACTTTTTCTAAACATTACCATCTCCCTCTTTATTCCAAATCTAGGGCTGGATTTGCCACTGCAGTCTTACAGGGTATGTTAGCAGCTCCCAATGCTTTATGATTTTGCCAGCCTCCCTTTACCTTTGCTTTGGGATTCTACCCACAAGTTATGACTGCAGCAATGTGAGATGAAGAACATAGTACAGTTTTGTACCTACCAGAAATGTAGATGTTCGAAGATCCACATTGCTGCAGTCCAATTTACCCTCCCTCCTTCCCCTCTGTAGTTTGGAGTGGTTGTATGGTTTGGGTGGTAGAGATTGTTTGTACATGTGTTTTTCTATTTTTGGCTGGGGCCTTTCTTTTTAGGGCCTTCTGACATCTGGGGCAAGAAAAGACTGAGGATATGACGTCGGTCATGCGCTTTAATACCATGATGCACTGACGTCAGATCTGAGCGCCTATGACCGACGCCAGCCTAATACTTTGGTATTCGGGCCGACCGAGGACAGCGGACTACCCACAAGTTATGACTGCAGCAATGTGGATCTTCGAACATCTACATTTATGGTAGGTACAAAACTGTACTTTTCTCAGTCCCTCAGAAAAAATATTGAATTGCTGCAACAGTAATTCTGAGAACCCCTCAATTGCTTTCGGTTGTGGATGATTGCCACAGCTTGTGGTTTCCATGACAGATGACCTGCTGCACCTAAGAAAGCAGATGCAATAGACAAGTTCCTCAGTCTTCTATACATTTGTCTTGGAAATGACAAAATTACCTATAGCTTTAGCTAATCCAGCTAAAGCCAAACATTAATTCTATTTTTCTGACAAAGAGTTTTTTTTAACACCTTTAAAAGTATCACTTAGACTGAAGACAAACCATATTTGTGTTTTTTCTTTTACATTCATTAGTACATCACATGTCTTTTCTCTTCTATAACTATCATCATTCCAATATTACATACTTTGCTCAATTCCTGTCTTCCCTTAAATCTCATGCCTCATCCTGAACATTATTTTATTTGCATTGTTCCCTCACGCTCCCTTTTTATACGTAAAGCTGTTTGAGGGGGAAAAAAGTACATCCTTCTGCAGTTTAGAAAAAAAACTGTCAGGCTCGCATGTTTTATTTTAACTAATTGCGAATGTTCAAATGTATGAGGAATATTTTGTTTGCAGTTCCCTCTTGTATGGAAAAGTCTCCTTTGTGTGATTTTAGTTTCTTTCATTTCTCAGGTTTGTACTCCTTGTTTAAAGTGTGTTTATGACACTAGATACTGAATCCAGTGTTACCACTGGTACTGTGTTGAGGTTTGTGTGGGTGCATTCTCAAAAACTGGCAAAACACTTGTGATTTTAAATTCTCCTGTGTATGGGGATTTAGTTTTTGGACCTTGTGCTACAGAGGTTATCAAATGTGATGAGACAGGTAAGCTGATTCATAGAATCGCTCAGATTTGTTTAGCCATTCTCAAAAATTTTCAAGGGATTTTTCTTTCCCCTTGCCAATTTTGGCAATGAACAGAATAAACAGTTTGAGTAATGCTGATAAGAATATATTTAAAAAGCAATGGCAGGGACATTGCAAAAGAAAGGAGCACCCACAGAACTAAGGACAATCAAGTAAGGCTGAATGACTAAAGGGCTCTCTCTCCTCTCACGTTTCCCTCCAAACCTGGCAGTCCCTTATCCCTTCCAGAAAGTCTGAATCATTTTTCTCTTTGGCAACAGTTTCAGACATTGATTTTGAAGCTGATTCAGCAAGGGTACAATTAGTGAAAAGAAATCCCCCTTTCCCAGGGAATTCTTCCACATTTACCAGACCATGCCCTTCTGTTTTCCCCTGTCCTAAAACACCAGCTGTCTCTGTGTGTGATGGAAGTGGTTCCTCCATTCTAGTTGAGAAAAAGATTTTATTCATTGGTACCAAAGAAACTGCTTGGAGACTAGTTCTGTATTTTTCTTTCCTAATCTAGTTTGTCATCTTGCAGAAGTTCAAAATGCTTTCACTTCACAACCAGTTTACCCCTTCTTCCTCATTTGAGATTTTTGTAACCACAGATTTTAAAAGGTGTATATTGCCACATTCCTTTTCATCCAGATTTCACATAAGTTTTGTGTTTCACATTCAGTTCTCTGCTTTAGACATTGAGCTGTCCACTGTTCCAAGAGTGTTTGCAGTGTGTTTAGCTCCTGTCGATTCTGTACATTTTTTCATATTTAGCAACTTGCTTATTTTTCCTCCATCTCTTTCAAAATGTCAGGAATCTCTCACTTGAGAGAGATCTCCAGGTCAGGCTGGGATTCCAAGAGAACATTCAAGTCTGAGTCCTTCACACAGGATTGTGTTCTGGGGTGTCTGCTAGACACCCCAGTTCAAAAAGCTTTTCTTCCACAGGAAAACAGTAGATCTATACCTATATCCATTTCTAACATTTTCCACTCAGACTTCCTCAATGAGGGAATACCTGTAGATTTGGAGTGTCATGGCATCTGATTCTCATAATATCCTTGAAAATAATTTCATATCCCAGTTTGGGGGTTTTCAGAAGTAAAATAACTTGGTGGAAACACCAAGTATTCCTAAATTCTGATCTCCCTTTCTGCTTCAAAGCAGTCAGTCACCATAAACACATCAGACTTTGCTTGGAGAGCAGTTTCAGCAGGGCTAAAAGTGCAAGGTGTTTGAGATGCCAAGAACAGATTTCAATCACATAAATCTAAAGGAGATGCTTGCTCCTTTAGTGGTATTCCACATTCAAGTTGTTATGGACAGTACCATAGTCATGCAAACAAGCAACAAGGAACCAGCCCCCCCCCCCCCCCCGTCTCCCCAGCAGACTAACCATGTTGGCTAGGGCTGTATCTTCACAGCACAATCTCTCTCTCGAGGCATCCCATTGAACCAAAGCTATGTGGCAGACAAGCTGAACAATACAAAGGCAGAGCCTCATGAATGGAAACTAGATCAGGGGGTCTTTCAAGATTTGATCCATTTGTGGGGAGATATCGGATATCTCTGCCTCCTCTTTAAACAATCCGCTGGTAAAATTCTAATAAAGGACTTCATGTAAGAAGGACTGGAAGACAAATGCCTTTTATTTTCCCTGGACAGAAATGTTTTTCCACTGATAATCCTGGGTACTTCAAGGATTCTGAATGAATCCCCTAAGATCATTGTGGTGACTACCCTCTGGCCCAGGCAACAGTGGATGCTCTTCGTGTTTCACTGTTGCAGTCCTCACATTTGGGTTATCCCTGCCAGGGGAGCCCTCGGCTGGCCTGAATACCAGAGGCTTAGTATTTCTGCGTCGGTTGCTGTCTCTTCAGGACTGATGTCAGGTTGTCAGTAGTATAAGGTAAGGCAACCGGCACCTTTACATCAATCTTTCTTGCCAAGGAGCCCGAAGCAGAAGCATAAGTGCCAGTGGGCCGCTACCTGAGTTTCGTCTTCCGAAATGAAGCTCAAGTCTTCTAAAGCCAAGTATCCTGTTGGAAATCCTTTTTTCTTGATCTAACCGATGTCAGAAAAAGTTAATTGTCTCGCCTGTGGAAAGCAAATACCACACCATGACTTTCATTCTTACTGCGTCACTTGCTTAGGCCCAGACCACGACGTCCCTTGCTTTTGCTTTTCACACCAGAACTATACGTCTTCGGCCCTTATTGTAGCTAGTTATTTTTGCTTACAGTCCTCTAATTCCGATATGGCTTCGGTAAGCCGTCTGACAGCAGATACTCCAAAAAAAAGTAAGGATAAAGAGAGAGAGAGAGAGAGAGAGACCGCACAGGTCTAAACCTACCAACTACGCTTCCATTAAGCTAGTCGTCAGTTCTCTGGTCCTCAGGTGCTTTTGCAGCCCCTAATGCCCGCTTCTGTTGATTTGCAGGCTGCTACCAAGGCCCTTTCGGAGTCTGGTATGCCGCAAAACCCTTTGACTAAGGATCCTGCTGTTGTCTCATCAGATGGGTCTGGAGCCTCTGAACAGGCACCGGCTTCTGAGGAAGTACTTTGCACTACTGATTCCCATCACAAACCGAATACTTCTTTCGCATCTATCGTTTTTTCAAAAACTGCAGAGTTTCTACGGCCCAGGGTACGAACCACACCCAAGAAACCGACGACCCAATCTCTGGCACCTGTTTCCTTGCCTCAGTCTCAAATGCTTAAAATGGCAGAAGACCTTATGCTGATCAGGGGAAGCCAAGCTACCCTTTCCAAAAGGAAGAGAGATCTGTCCCCAGTAGTTTTGTCTGAACAGGAGTCTGACTATGATGCATCTGAATATGAAGATGTGCAACCCCTCTTCTGATGCAGAAGAATCCATTCCTTCAGTCGCTCCACCCGAGGACTTTTCCTTTGGAGAAACCTTTCATACCTTAAGGGAGCATTTCCAATGGGAATGCCAGGACTACCCTCAGTCTCTTTTTAGACTCAGAAAATTCCTGGATCTTCCACAGCACAGACCCCTGGCCATTCCCCCAGTCCTGGATGATATTTTTCTGGAATTTAGTTGGACTCCTGACACCCTCCCTCTTGCACCCAGAAAACCTGACCCGGTATTAGACACTCTGACTCGCACAAATTTCTTTTCAAAAACCCTACTGCTGACCCTGAAGTAATTTCTCAAGGGCCCAAAGGAATTAAAACAAAGAATCCCACCCCCTCAAATAGGGATTCCCAAGCATTGGACAGATGGGGTAAAAAAAAAGTATATACCTCTGCTACTCACTATCAGAGCACTAAATTGCCAGTTCCATATACTCAAATTTCAGCAGCATACTATGGAACTCTTCAACATGTCTTCCTTTCCTGCTTGTGCAAAATTTAAAGAGTTGCAAGAGTTAATGCATTCTGCAAGTCAAGTGACTAAGCATACGTTACACTGGTTTTGACACCCTAGAAGGTTCTTGCAGGGCAGCAGTCACCGGTTCTGTACTTGGAAGACATGCATGGCTTAAGGAACAGCCCTTGCCAGACCATGTTAAATCTAAATTATTGGATGCACCCTTGCACAAAGACAACTTGTTTGGCACTAAGGCAGAAGAAGTCTTAAAGATGGAAGAAAAAGCTAAATCTATGCAGATAGTTAAGGATTTCCTACAGGTCCAGCCACCAAGGTTCAACAGGCATTGCCCCTCCAAGCACTGGTCCTGTCCTGCTTCCACCAGGTCAGTTCAGCCCAAACCCCGGGGAAGCAGACCCCACCACCCCCAGACAACAGCCACAGGGAATGCAGAGATTAAAACAGTGGAATTCTTCCACTTCAAAACTAGGGAGTTCTAAGCCACCCCCTTGTGGTAGGAACTCCCAATGACTCCTCCTCCACCCCCTCCCTCTACCCACCTACACATACCCCTAGGGAGAGAACTTTCCTTTCAAGCAAGCACCTGGGCCACCATTACCAATGACTGCTGCGTCCTCAACATAATGTCCCAGGGATACAGATTTTCATTTTCACACTCTTCCAACCCCAAAAGGGTTCTAAGATCTACCTCAAAACCAGTGGGCAGAGGCAAAAAAGCAAGTCCTTTCCCTTCTCTCTAAGGACAATAGAGCACATTCCTGTAGAACAGGCCAAGGTTTCTACTCCAGACCATTTCTGGTACCCAGAAAAGAGGGCACCTGGCACGCCCCATCCTTTTATCTATCCATTCTAAACACCTTCCTGGTGATACCAAAATTCAAAATGCTCACCCTCCAGCAACTACTACCTATGCTCTCCACCCTAGACCTAAAAGAGGCCTGCCTCCACATCCCCATCAGGGAATCGTGCAGGAAATATCTGTTTCAGGCAGGATCCCTACACTTTCAGTTCTCTGCGCTTCCCCTTGGCTTATGTACTGCTCCCAGAGTTTTCACAAAATGTCTGGCTCCCGCCATTGCCCTTTGCAGACAATGGAATATCCAAATGTACCCATACTTAGATGACTGCCTAATTCAGGCAGTCAGGAAAAGCTGCTCAAGCACCTGCCCTTTGTAAAGTCCCTACTGACCTCCGTAGGGTACACCATCAACAAAAATAAATCCAAACCAGTACCCCCACCCAAAGGATTATATTCCTGGGAGCAAGCCTTGGACACAGCATCCCAGATGACATTCCTTACAGCAGGAAAGCAAACTTGCCTAACAACCTACTTCTCTCAGCTAGCCACCAGACCCCAGTTATCTGCAAGGAAAATCCTGCAAGCTCTGGGGTTCATGGCATCTTGCATTCTACTCATTCCATTTGCCAGACTGCGTATGAGGAAACGTCAGTGGTACCTAAAGTTTTTGGTGTTAATACTGTCAAGACCTGGAAACTCGTATACCAGTGATACCTTGGCTAAGGAAAGATTTTCTTTGGTGGGCAGCAGCATGCTCCCACAACAAGGGACTACCTTTCTGACCACCCCACACTGCCCAGACCCTCACTACAGATGCATCAGACTATGCCTGGGATGCTCACCTGAAAGGCAGATACATACAGGGCCAATAGAGCCCACAGCAAATCCATCTGCACATCAACCAGAAAGAGATGTTAGCTGTCCAGCATGCATTGACAGCTTTCAGACCCATGCTCTCTTGATCAAAACAGACCACACCACTGTAATGTGGTACATCAAGCAGGGAGGGACTCACTCCTACCCTCTATGCAGGCTGGCCATGACCCTTTGACACACAGCCTCTGCCATGCAACTCCACCTATTAGCACAATTCCTGCCAGCTTCCCTAAACTCTCTGGCAGACCACTTAAGCAGAAGTCTTCTGGACCCACATGAGTGGAAGCTAGACAAAAGAACCTTCATCCTATTAACTCAGAAATGGAGCACCCCGAAGGTCGACCTCTCTGCCTCCCACACCAACCATCAGCTCAGCAAGTTCTGCACCAGGGAACATCACTGCATGGCTTGGAAAGTGGATGCCGTATCCTTCCCCTGGATCAATCTGTCAGTCTATACATTTCCTCCACTACCTCTCATCTCCAGGGTACTGCTCAAAATAAGGGAGGAAAAAAGCAAGGACAATTCTTATTGCTCCAGACTGGCCTCACCAGCACTGGTACCCAGTGCTGGGCAGCCTGTCCCCACTGCCACCATGGATTCTTACTCGGACCCCAACCCTCCTGACCCAGAAGGAAGGGAAATGCATGCATACCCAATTGCAGACCCTCAATTTGGCAGCCTGTCTTATTCCCTGACCCCTGATCAATCTGCCAAACTCAGTAAACAGGTTCTAGATGTTATACGTGAGGCCAGACTCCCTAGCACTAGAAAGTCATCTGCTGACCAATGGAAAATGTTCTGCACCTGGATTCAGGCCAAGGGAGCCGATACGGCACAGCCCTCCCTACCTCTTATCCTGGATTACCTAGCTGACATGCTGCACAGTGGTCTCTCCTTTTCCTCTATTAAAATTCATGCCTCTACCATCTCTGCTCATTTCCACACTGAGCAGCCCATTTTTCTCACACCCTCTGATCAAACAATTTCTAAGAGGGGCTAGCAACTTGAGGCCACCCAGGAGAGCACCCACCCCAGCTTGGGACCTTAACTTTGTGTTGGAAAAGCTCACCCTGCCACCCTTTGAATGAGCATCTTCAGCAGAGCTAAAAATTCTCTCCTGGAAGATGGCTTTTCTTCTGGCCAACAATTCAGTCAGAAGAGTCTCCGAGCTACAAGCACTCATGGCTGTGGAGCCCTTTATCATCTTCCATGCTAACAGGGTTTCCCCTCAGGTCTAATGTATCCTTCATGCCCAAAGTGTTGTCCAGTGTGGCTCTCAACCAATCCGTTCATTTGCCCACCTTTTTTCCTAACCCACGAAACAAGGGGGGAAAGGATCCTGCACTCTCTTGATGTGCACAGACAACTCAGAGTCTATCTAGACGGGACTAAACCATTCAGAAATTCTGATCAATTACTGGGTAGCTTTGCTGCAGGGGCAGAGGGCAAAGCCATTTCCAAACAGTTTCCAAATGGATAGCACACTGCATCCATTTCTGTTACAAGCAACATGGGAAGCCTCCGTCTAAGGGGGGGTGGGGTCAGGACTCACTCCACCAGAGCTGCCTCCACCTCTGCAGCTTTCCACAGGAGTCCCCACCAGGGACATCCTGGAGGCTGCCACCTGGACATCTGTTCACACTTTCACCAAGCATTACCACCTGCCTATTTTCTCCAAATCCAGTGCAGGCTTTGCCACTGCAGTCTTACAGGGCATCCTAGCCAGCCCTAGTCTCCTTGACTGCCTCCACCCTTTTCTCAGCTTTGGGAATCAACCCAAATGTGATGACTGCAACAGTGAAACAGGAAAAACAGTACAGTTGTATACACTTACCATAAATGTAGATGCTAGAGTGTATTCACTGTTGCAGTCCTGGTTTCCCTCCCTCCACCCCTTCTTTTCTCTCCTTACAAGGAACATTTTGGTATTTACTTTCTACTGGTGGGGTTATTCCACCATTACCTGGCTCCCACTTGGGGCTCCTGACAGGGCAAGAAAAACTGATGTAATGGCGCCAGTTCTCTTACTTTATACTAATGACGACCTGACATCAGTCCTGAAGCAACAGCAACTGACGCAGAAATACTAAGCCTCTGGTATTCGGACCAGCCGAGGGCTACCCTGGCAGGGATAACCCAGATGTGATGACTGCAACAGCGAATACACTATAACATCTACACTTATGGTAAGTGTACAGAACTGTACTTTCTCCCTTCTTTTGGAAATGGCCACGTGCAATTACCACAAACTTCTTCACAGAATGGATGTACTTTCACAAGAATATGGGTGTTTGATGCACCCCAATCAGTTAACTGGCTGCCTGTAATGTCTTTATTCTCTTTAGGCACCTGTTTACTAAGGACGTGCAGCAGGTATTAATGGAGGAAGAAATCTTTCTACTAGAAAATCATGTAACAACTAGAAAAAATGTTCTAGCTGGTGCCAACAACATAACCAGCACCCTTTTAGTGCTGTTATTTTTCTTTTTTTTAAATTGTGTGAGTTACTATCCTTTGGCCTTTATTATTTCTTCATCAAGGTTCATTTATCAGCCATTTCAGAATGTCTGTCGATGAATCCTCCTCTTTCAAGGTATTCTCATGTCAAAATGTTTCTGAAAGGGATCTTTGGTAAGAGCCCTACAAAGAAAACAGTGGTTCCTTCTTGGGATCTTTATTTTGTATTAGAGAAGCTAACCTTTGCTCCATTTGGAGCAGCTCATCTGGCTGACTTGAGGTTCTCAACATGGAAAACTGTTACTGATTATTCTGACCAATGGAAGAAGAATATCCAAATTGCGGGCTCATTCTCATTTTCCACAGAGATAGGGTTTCTTTGAGAACCAGTCCTATTATGCATAAAGTGGTATCCAAGTTTAGCCAAACTGTTAATTTCCCCATTTCCTTTCCGGAGCCTAGAATCAAAGGAGAAAGGATATGCCATACCTTGGTTGCTCACAGAACAGAATCTTTCAGATGTATTTATCTGTTTATTGAACGTAAGAAAGGAAGGCTAGTGTCTAGCAGACTATTTCTAAATAGTTGTCTCAAACCATTACCTTTTGTTCTCATCACAACAGAGCTATTCCAGGCAGGGTCAAGGCTTATTCTATTGCTATTTTGGAAAGCGCTGGAGTCTAAGTATGGTCCTCATACTTTTACAAAGCACTACAAGCTTTATTCATTCTCTGGTATTAGATCAGACACTGCTGGGACCATTCAGGGGTTCCTGGACCCTTCCACCTCCCAAATGTACTAAGCTAGGGTAATCTACACAAATAGTTAAAGCTACAGCAGCAGTCCTCAATATGAGCAACAGCAGATGTTTGATCACTGCTCCAGTAGCCGCTTCTTCTGTCAGTCCCTTTTATTTTGCCAGAGTGTGTATACATTTTATCTTCTAGTTATGCTTTGTCAACAATCAGCCTCCCAGTGTGAGTTGGCATGAAAGCTGTTAAGGATTTGGTGCTCAAACCTGGTTTTTTTTTTAGCAGTTCTTCTCGAGCTGCTAAATTTTGGAAGTTGTTCTTGCGCTGCTAAATGGTTTTAGTGTGGAAGGTATCCTTAATTTTTGGAAGCTGGTAAGCTTTTATATACTTGACAGGATGTAACTGATACAGCCAAACCTACTGCAGCTGTGATCATTTGAATATCTACTGTTATGGTAAGTATACACAGCTGTTCTCTACCATCCCCTCCAAATTATATTTGAACACTTTGTGTGGAGTGGAAGGCTATTCCGTAAGTATAGTTTTTTCTGATACGTGCCTATCCCTCCAGTATGTTTTAATTTTTCAAGAAAGAATAAAGTCCCTTTAGCAGGTGTTTCACATCACTGGTCTTGTGAATGTGTGGTAATAGGATATGTTGAGTATGTATGTGTAAGGCAGTGATCACTTGATTGCCTGTATGATATATAGAACAGTGACAATGTTTTGAGATGGCCTCTCTCTCTCTCTCTCTCTATATATATATATATATATATATATATATATATTGTAATTGAGAAAGCATTGTCTTTCTGATTGTGACAAGTGTTTGGATAGGTACATACTGAAAGGAGCATTACATTTGAGTGGCCTAAGAAGTGCTTAGTACAGTAGCAGTTGTGGCCTGGGATCTGTATGCCATAACATTACATAGAACCTACATGTTGAAAACTGATTTGCAGTTTTGGATACGTGGTGATTGCAGCACAGCTCATTGTCAATATAGGTTCATAGATAACTATGGGCTCAATTTTCAGAGGGGTATTGTTTGATGCGATAAAGGGGAAGTCATTCTTGCCAAAGGATACAATTATGCATTTCTTGGCATTACATTTTAGTCTGTGATTTTGACACCAATTTTTTCTGGACATCCCTCTTGTAGGGTCATGGTATTTTCACAATTGGTGCTACTGTAAATTTAACAGTCTGTAAACTAGGTCAATTACAAACAGTTATCTCTGGCCTCTGAAAAGTAAATGCCAAAGAGGACTAAACCAAGTACTGAGCTCAGGAGCACTCTGCTAATAAGTCTTTTGGAAGAGGTAGATCTGTCCACCCTTACTACTTTAGTTCTGTTTGTGAGACAGTTTGACATCAAGTGAGTTAATGCTTGGGGTTAACGTTTATCTGGGAGGGTTTATCTGTAATTCCCTGAGTGTGTGTGAAGTCAAAATATGCACAGAGTTGCCTTCATCCATTGCCTCAATGACTCTTGATGTGGTAGGTTAAGCAGCCAGGACCTGCCCTTGACAAATCTAATTTGGATCAAGTGTCTGTAAGTTCTCTAGTCTCCTGTTTTAGTTCCATAATGATCCTTTCCATAACCTTATTGATTAGACTGGTCAGACTTATAGTTCTGCAGTTAACTGGGCCTGTTTAAACACCATCTTTGTGCAAGTTAATGACTGATACCCTTCCTTATCACTGTTGCAGTATTCTTTCTCTTGATATCCTGCTGAAGAGAGCCAATTGTCCAGCCAGCATATCAAAGCTTTTACATGTCCATAGATTAGATGCATGTCCTGCGTGCAAGGTACATGTGTGATATAAAAGTGCCAAATCCTAGGAACTACATTGCAACCACTCTGTTACATTTAAATTTAGTCTGCAAGCCATTTGCCAAGTTAATCTACTACATTTTCTAAAGATTAGTACCCTGTTATGGTTGCTTCCTTCTTTTTTACCTCAGTTTACATATCATCCAGGAGGGGAAAAATGTGTGGGAATCAGATTCCCCATGGAGAGACACAAACGGTGCCTATTTTGTTTGGGTGATTACCATGACTATATGCAATGTGAGATATGTCAGGTGTTTCTCCAGAAGACTGTCCGCAGTAATCTGTCATCCTTTTCCATTTATTTTGAGAACTAGCAGTTGAAGTGTTATGTTCAGTACCATGGCTAAATCTGCCCACCCTGATGTTCAGCTGCTGCTCAAATAGAAAGCCAAAAAGGTATAAACTGATCCTGCTTCTGCCAACCTCCACCACGTCTCAAAGTTGAATGAAAAACCCAAGTGTTGCTGACAGCTCCCTCTGCGGCAACCCATTTGGAGGCCGACATGGAGCTGGCTGTCCATGTCTGCTGAGGCTGTACCTTCATCTGGTGCAGATCTGGAAGGGCCTATGGGATTCCCAAATACTTTAGGGAAGAGGTGTCTGGTACCTTCATTGAATCTAAGCACTTGGCTTAATCTCTTAAAGTTGTTAAAGCTGATGTTCCTTTGAAAAAGCAAATGACTAAGTATGTGGCCCCTGTGGCTAAGGATCCCACAAAGAATAGTAGAACTATATTTGGGGGCTTTTCAATGATTATATGGCTCTTAAGCCACCTTAAGGGTGATCATTTCCAAGCCACCTTAAGGGTGATCATTTCCTACTTCAGTTCCCTGGTCGTCTGCTGTTTCTAAATGCCTTTATTCCTATGAAGAATTGGGTGATCGGTGTTCTACACCAGAGGTCAAACCCTCGCTAGTTAGATCAGACCATAGACTAATCACTCTGGGTATCCACATTCTGCCCCCACCCCCAATCAAGGAAACCACCGTGAAAAACTTTTCAAAAGCAAACTTCATGTTACTTAAGACCGAGGTGGAAAGTTTCACAGACCCCATGCTAAAGTACAATGTGGTCCAAGCTGCTTAATCCCTTACAAAGGCACTCTGAGCACCTGCAAGAATGCATGGATCATGCTATCCCAAGCAAAACCAAGACTTACTCCTCCAAGAAAAGGAAACCAGTCTGGTGGACCCCTGCCATAAACAAGCTATACAATAGAAGGAGGAAACTAGTGCAGAAAAGAGTAAAATCCCAAGAAGGAAAGCCATACCTGATTAGTATCAGCAAGAAACCATGATCCCTCATAAAATCATCCAAGGCTAGCTTTGAAAGAAAAATTGCCTAGGACTCCAAAGATGAACACAAAGCGTTCTTTAGCTATGTCAAGAACCTAAGTGGAAACTTTCAGATCTGCTCTGAGTTGGTGCAGAATGGGACAAAATGCACTGAACCGACTGATATTGCCAACATTCTGGCAGACAGGTTTAGTGCAAACTTCACCCCCCTAAAGGTCCCATAACCTTACCAGAAGAATGTAGTGCCCTGGCAATCACTGACACACAGGTTAAAACAGCCCTATCCAAAGCCAAAAATACAGCTTCAATGGGACCAGACGGTGTCCCAGGCTGTGTCTTACACAAGCTCCAAAATGAACTAACCCCTCACCTAAACACACTGTTCAAACTCAGCCTTTCTGCAGGTTACATACCCATAGAGTGGCGCACAGCAGCAGTTATCCCACTCCACAAAGGTGGAGCCACAACGAACCCTGGGAACTATCGCCCTATAAGCCTGACTAGCCTGGTCTGCAAGGCTATGGAGCACATCATCATGGAATTCATTGAGACATTGGGAACCTTCAAACATTGGACCCTACCCCTTTTGGCTTTAAGGGCAAAACATGCCTCCTAAACCTGGTGGAGTTCTTTGAGACAGTTACCAAGGCTTTAGACTAGGGAAAGGAGGTCCACACAGCCTACCTAGACATCGCAAAGGCTTTCAACACCATTCCCCATTCTGGTATAGACAAGCTCACCAGTCTGAACATAAACCGCTACGTCACGAGATGGGTCACCAGTTGGCTCACTGATAGAACCACAGTGAGAGTTGCAGGCTCTAGGTCCAACTCTAAACCAGTTACAAGTGGCACTCCCCAGGGCTCAGTGCTGGGACCCCTCTTGTTTGGTATATACTTCTCAGAGGTACAGACAAGCACAGGAGGACTATGGCTGACCAAGTTTGCAGACAACTGCAAACTGGGGGCCATAATTGACTGTCCAGCTGATAGACATCCTCCAGAAGCGTCTCACTGAGACAGATACCTGGTGTCAAAATTATGGCCTCAAGCTAAATGCCAAAAAGCACATAGTCATCCCCTTTGGGGAAAAAAGTACCCACGAATTACCACATACGTGGTAGTCCATTAAATACAGAAAATGTAATAAGGGATCTGGGGACCCAAGTAGATAGTAATCTCTCCGTTGATAATCATATTGCCAAGATGGTTAGAAAATCCTATGTGGCCCACCTAATCACAAAAGGGTTCACATCTAGAACAAGAGAGGTTATTGTGCTCCTACTTATCAGACCCATTATAGAGTACAATGCCCCATTTGGGATGTACCTTACAAGACACCTGCAACAGCTGGAAAGACCACAGAATAACTCACCAAGAGGATTACTGGCCTCAAACATATGCCCTATGCAGCCTGACTGAAGAAACTCCAGCTGTACTCTGTTGCATACTGCTTACGCAGAGATGATCTCTGCCTGACATACAAGGCTATGTCCAACCCAGAATTGATGGACATGCTCCACCTAAAAAAAAAAAAAAAAAAAAAAAAAAATCCCCAAGAGTCACATGCTCTAGGGATCTAAACCTCACCACAACAATAAATAGGATGTGCTGGAGGGATAGATTCCTGTCCCAGAGACTTCCCATGCTTTGGAATAGGATTCCAATCTACATTAGGCAGAGCGCCTCACTAACACTCTTTAAGAGAAACCTTGACGAGTGGATGAGAAACAGAAAATTTACCCTGGGGATCACTGCAGTGGCTCTGCTGGACAGCGGCACAGGGAAACTAATGGCTCTGCTGGACCGAGGCACAAGGAACTAATCTAAGGGGGTGGCGAAAGCCAACACATTCTGGCTAGGCTTATAGATGCCCTCAGGCAGATAGCCTAGTACTTACCTATGAACCTATTAGACTCTGTAGAGCCATTGGCCTACTTTTGGATCTACTTCTCCCCTTGTCCTGAGGAAGAAAATTCACTTTCTCCTTGCTGTCCTATGGAAGCATTGAATTGTCTTTTGAGGATAAATTGGTTTGTATGATGGAACACACTAAGTGGGACTATTTCTTGGTTTCTAAAGATATAAACAGATGTATAAACTCATTTAAATAGATTCTTGGCCTTCTGCAGTCCCTCCTGTGCTGGCTTTATTTTGAATACATTTAGTGCAGCTTCTCAGGCCCTTGATTTTTTACTTCCTGCCCCCAAGAAGCTGGACAGGTTTTATAAACTTCCTGAAACTCAGCAATTTGTATATAAATCCCCTTCTTCTGATCCTGTTATTTTGTCGCCTCACAGTAAGACTCTGTCCGGTTCGATTCTCAGGTAGAGCATCTTCTGCATGAAGACCTGTGCGAATGGGCATACCTTCGTTGAAGGTTGTGTGTCAGTGCTGGTAACTCGGCACGTAAAAAAATCGGCTACCAATCATTAGCGGACAGGAGTTCCGCTGTGGCGACCCCTAACCTGGAAAAGCCGAAAGACACAACAACGTCTGATCCTGTTATTTCTTTTAGCCACTGATAAGCCATCAAAGTTGCGGGCCTCTTCTAAGCTTTTACAATCTGTTAAGGACAGCCATGGTAAAAATTTGCATGTCTCTGCTACCTTAGCTATCAGGTTATTGATTATTAAACTTGTATGACTAGGTACGTCTTGGCTGTTCTCACCCAACTTGACATACTAGTTGATTTGCCTGATTTAGAGGGTAAGACTTTTGAACTCTGCTTCTCAGCTGAATGATCATTGTATTAAATGTAGTTATGATACTGATGATGCCTTTAGGGCAGCTGCATCTGTTATGAGGAGGTATTCTTGACTGCACCTCTAGGTTTCTTCTGAAGACATCAAGGCCAAATTATTGGATTCCCCTTAGACCACCAGAATCTCTTCTTGGCATTGCTGCTGCTGAATTCTTTAGAACCCTTCAGAATAAGGGTTAAATTTGTAGGATTTCAACATCTGTCTCTCTCCTCTTCCTGTGTTTCAGAGAAGTTATTCTCCTAAGCCTTCCTTTATTCATAGGCAGCCTAAACAGCCATTTAGAGGCAAGATAGCATCTAGGAGTTTTCCAGAAAGCCTTATCAGGGTTCTAAGAGTCAAAAGACTTCTTTTCCCTGGCAAATCAGCTTCTGTCATTCACCCAGTCCTACAGTGGATATAAAAAGTGTACACCTCCCCCCCCTGTTAAAATGCCAGGTTTTTGTGATATATATATATATATATATATATAAAAAAAAACACAATAAATCCTTTCAAAACTTTTCCCATCTTTAATGTAACCTATAAAACTCTACAATTCAATTGCAAAACCAATCTGTTGGGGGGGAAAATAAATGTACAATAAGCTGTTTGCATAAATATGCACCCCCTTAAACTAAGCATTGGCATTTTAACAGGGGCATGTATACTTTTTATATCTGCTACCTTTAAACTACAGCAAAAAAGAACAAAAAAGCTTGCTTTTTTCCCCACTTTCTGAAAGTTAAGAAAGTTCAGTTACAGATTTGCTGTTCTGAACTGTTTGGAAGTTTCTAGAAGGCCAGTGCTTGCTTGGGCTAAAGGGAAGTCTCTGTGTTCACCAGTGGCAGTGGTTAACACTGAACAGCATGCCTGTCCCTGTGGGAGTGGTTACTGCCTAGAGGCTGTAGTTTCATTGGCCATTTTGGGTCAATTCTAAACACCTTGCCCTCTCTCTCTTAAAACCTGGCTGCCTCGTGGTTTTGGCATCTTTCCAGGCTTGCTAGTTGTTCCTGAAGCACCTACCAAGGGGAGAAAATGCTGAGAGAAGAAAAGGAGCCACTTTTGTGATTTTAAGTATTTTCTTCTAATTTTTTTTGTTAAGTTTTACTGCTTTGCCGCCTACTTTTGGCATTTTCCGGCTTGCTAAAGTTTATATCTGTAACAGTAACAGTACTTGGAACACATCTAGAGCATGTTTACTGCATTTCCTGTGTTGCACTTAATTTAAAATTGTTTTTTTCTCTAAAAACTGCATTTTACCTGATTTTGGCCTAGCACTCAAGTATGTGGTCATTTATTGCACTGTTGTGAATATTTTGCTGCTTGTGTATCTCTGCTACCTCTAAACTACAACAAAAAAGAAAAAAAAATCTTGCTTTTTTCCCACTTTCTGAAAGTTAAGAAACTTCAGTTACAAATTAGCTGTTCTGAACTGTTTGGAAGTTTCTAGAAGGCCAGTGCTTGCTTGGGCTAAAGGGAAGTCTCTGCGTTCACCAGTGGCAGTGGTTAACACTGAACAGCCTGCCTGTCCCTGTAAGAGTGGTTACTGCCTAGAAGCTGTAGTTTTATTGGCCATTTTGGGTCAATTCTAAACTCCTTGATCTCTCTCTTAAAATCCTACAACTCTCTTTTTGCGCACTGAGCAGTGTCGGGCAGCGCCGCCTAAACAGGTTTAAACTATTCCAGGCTCCACAAAGTCTGCTCTTCACTTTTTCCCTTAGAACTGTTCAAACTCTCAAAGTAATCACTCTATTCTCTTTCTAAAGCCCCCTGCCCTTGCTCAGCTCTTATAAGGAAACACTAACTAACTAAAGCACTATACCCTCCTTGACTTCTCATAAGTATCAGGCTCCCGATTGGTCCTTCCTGATCAAGTGAAAAATCAGTTCCCTTCCCTAATCTGATCAGTAAAAAAACAGTACCCTATACTAATCTGGTATGTCCAAGGGTCAGTTTCAGGGTTACTCTCCAGTCCAGCTGGTGAATCTGGGAATTTTGAGGCAATGTTACAATTGCCTTATGTACACAGACAACCCTCTCCTCCTTCCAACAAACTCTAATACATGTGAGAGATGCAGTTACACAGCCAAACTGGAGGCAGAGCTCTCTCAACCCAAGACTAGCACAATCAGTCAGGAAGAAAAGGTAACCACCCGCACCACAAATCCAGTCTCACACAGACCTATTGCATCTGCATACCCAACACACAAACACACAAAAACATACTCTGAGGCTCTAAATAAAAATCTGCCTAAACAGCAAAGACCTCCTAAGCAAATATCCAAGCAACAGCCACCCCTCAACAATACCCACGAATCACATATCTCACAAAGTCAGTGTGCCTCACAGTCACAGACCTTAAGGCCAAACAACACACCAAATACACTTGTTATAGGGGACTCTATTGTCCGGCACACTGACGTCCCGCTCACCAGACTGAACAAGGAGAAGGTCACTGTAAGCTGCCTGTCAGGTGCCAGGATCTGCCACATAATGCAAGCACTCAGGTCACTCCAAAGCAAGTACAAGTATGACTCCGTCATTGTCCATGCTTGTGTGAATGACCTGAGACGTACCTCCCTGGACTACATGAAAAGAGACATAGAAGAGCTCTCTGATCATGTAGCCCAGGCTGGTATGACCCTGACCTTGAGTAGCATCTTGCCCTCACCAAGAATGATGCCACAGTATAAAGACAAAATGATCAGTTTCAACAATTGGCTAAAGTATTGGTGTCATTCATAGGGGATCCAGTGTTTGTCAGCCTGGGATGACATGCTCGACAAGCCACGTTGCTTCGCTAGGGAAGGCTTGCACCTGTCACCCTTAGGCTTTTGTATACTGGCCAAGGCTCCTGCCACCCCCACAGTGCCTTTTTTAGGCAAGGTTCAAAGGACAAACCCACCTCCATAGACAACCCAAGGATAAAAAAACTAAAGGTAATGCTACTCAATGCCAGAAGTCTAAACCTCAAGATGCATGCACGCACTCGAGGCTCTTCTCAGTATGGAGAAAATCGATGTCTGTACAGTAACAAAAACCTGGTTCAAGGCTCCTGAGAGCACCCCAGCACTACCAGGTTATAACTCATACCATGCGTTTCAGCCCAAAAACTCGGACCGAAGCACAAAAGGAGGGGGGAGTATCTATATTCATCAAAGATACCTACACCTCCAGGTTAGTGGCACTGCACGAAGCATCAGAAACCATCCATGTGCAACTAACATCAGGCAAAACTGCCTTTCAGTTTGTAGCCTGCTACAGAACACCCTCCCTATTACAGGAACCCCACTTGACATTCCTGAGAACACTGGAGAATATGAAGGTCTCTCCAAACACTATGTTATTGGGTGACTTCAACTACCCAAACATTGACTGGGAAAACTACTCAAGCCCAAACACACTCGCCCAATGGTTTCTTGAATTTATAAACACTAACGCGATGGAACAACTGGTCACCACTCCCACAAGAGGGAACAACATATTGGACCTGGTCATCACCAACATGGGGACTCTATGTACCACACCAGAGGTAAACCCCTCATTGGTAAGATCAGACCATAAACAAATTTCCCCTGGACATCCATATCCCGTCCCCACCCCCAGCCAAGGAAATCACTGTAAAGAATTTCTCAAAAGCCAACTTTGCACCTCTTAAGACTGAGGTGGAATCCTTCAAAGCCCCCGGGCTAGAGGATAATACAGCCCAATCCGCAGAATCCTTTACAAATGCATTCTATGAGCACCTGCAGGAATGCATGGATCATGCTATCCCAAATAAAACCAAGACTCACTCCTCCAAAAACAGGAGACCTGTCTGGTGGACCCCGGCCATAAATAAGCTATACAACAGAAGGAGGAAGCTACTACATGACAGAGCAAAATCCCATAAAGGGAAGACATCTCTGATCAGTATTAGCAAGAAACTTCGATCCCTCATAAAATCATCAAAGGCCAGTTTTGAAAGAAAAATTGCCCTAGACACTAAAGATAATCACAAGGCCTTCTTTAGTGATATCAGGAATATGGGTGGAAACTCCCAGATATGCTCTGAATTGTTGCATAACGGTACAAAATATACTGAACCTACAGACATAGCCAACATCCTGGCAGACAGATTCAGAGCAAACTTCTCCCCCCCAACTGAATGTAACCTCCCTGACATCACAGATGCACAGGTGAAAGCTGCCCTCTCCAAAGCAAAAAACACAGCATCAATGGGACCGGACAGTGTCCCAGGCTGTGTCTTACATGAGCTCCAAGAAGAACTGAACCCTCACATGGATTTAGCCTTACTACAGGATATGTACCCAAAGAATGGTGTACAACTACAGTGGTCCCACTCCACAAAGGTGGTGCCACAACGGACCCCGGGAACTATCGCCCCATAAGCCTGACTAGTCTGGACTGTAAAGCTATGGAGCGTATTATCATGGAACTCCTAAACAAAGACATTGGGAGCCTCCAGACACTGGACCCTACCCAATTCGGCTTTGTTAAGGGCAGATCTTGCCTCTTAAACCTAGTTGATTTCTTTGAAACAGTTACCAAAGCTATAGATGAGGGCAAGGTAGTCCACACAGCCTACCTGGACCTCGCAAAAGCCTTCGACACAATACCACACTCGGGCATCATAAATAAGCTTACCATCTTAAATATCAACCCCTATATCACAAGATGGGTTGCAAACTGGCTCAGGGATAGAGCCCACATGGTCAGAATCGCAGGTGCCATGTCTGAATCCAAACCAGTTACAAGTGGCGTCCCACAGGGCTCAGTTCTGGGACCTCTCTTGTTCGGTATATACTTCTCTGAGGTTCAGGCTAACACAGGGGGATTATGGCTGACAAAGTTCACAGATTACTACAAACTGGGGGCCATAATCGACTCTCCAGCTGACACAAACATCCTCCAAAAAGGTCTCACAGAGACGGATGCTTGGTGCCAGAGCCACGGCCTCAAGCTAAATTCTAAAAAGTGCATAGTCATCCCCTTTGGGAAAAACAAGGTGCCCACAAATTACCACATAGGTGGTAATCCATTAAGTACGGAAGAAGTAATTAGAGATTTGGGGACTAACGTCGATAGTAATCTCTCCTTTGATAATCACGTTGCCAAAGTGGTTAGAAAGACCTTCTATATAGCCCACCTTATCACAAAAGGGTTCACATCTAGATCAAGAGAGGTCATTGTGCCCCTCTACTCGTCACTCATCAGGACCATAATTGAATACAATGCCCCTTTTGGGATGTACCTTACCTGACACCTGCAGCAACTGGAGAGACCCCAAAAGTACCTCACCAAGAGGATCATGGGCTACAAACAGATGTCCTATGCAGCTCGACTAAAGAAACTCCAGCTCTACTCAGTTGCTTACCACCTACTCAGAGGCGATCTATGCCTGACGTACAAAGCCATGTCAAACCCAAAATTAATGGACATGCTCCACCTCAAAAAATCCAAGTCCCTTAGAGCTACACGCTCCAGGGACTTACATCTCAGCACAAAAATAAATAGGACATGCTGGAGGGACAGATTCATTTCCCAGAGGCACCCCTCACTCTGGAATAGAATCCCAATTCATGTTAGACGTAGCCCCTCTTCAAGTGAAATCTGGACGCGTGGATGGGAAATCCCAAATTCACCCCTGGGATCTCTTCTGTGTCCCTGCTAGACAGAGGCACAGTAAACTAATCTTAAAGGGTACCTTCTGTGACCTACTTACAGAGGCACAGTAGGCCGATCTAATAGGGAGGCGGAAGCCAAATACACTCTGGCTAGGCTTATAAATGCTCCAGGGCAGATAGCCTAGTATCTACCTATGAATACTTTGTTGAAGCACCTTTTGATTTAATTACTGCATTCAATCTTCTTGGGTACACACCTGTATCAATTAAAGACTCTGATTAATCCCAAATAAAGTTCAACTGTCCTAGTAGGATTTTCCTGACACTCAGTTGCCTGCTACGGCAAAAGCCATAGTTTGCAGAGAGCTTACAAAGCATCAAAGAGATCTCATTGAAAGGTATCAGTCAGGCAAAGGGTACAATCCAATTTCCACAGCACTGGATATACCATGGGACACAGTGAAGACAGTCATCAAAAAGTGGAGAAAATATGGGACAACAGTGACATTGCAAAGAACTGGATGTCCCTCCAAAATTGATGAAAACATGAGACGAACGAAAACTGGTCAGGGAGGCTGCCGAGAGAGCTATATCAACACTGAAGGAGCTGCAGGAATTTCTGGCCAAGTACTGGTTGTGTACTACAAGTGACAATCTCCTGTATTCTCCATATGCCTGAGCTATGGGTGCGGTTGTAAGATGGAAGCCTTTTCTTGCACTGAAAAGCATCCAGGCCCGGCTAAAATTTGCAAAACAATGCATCAAGTCTCCCAACTGCATGTGGGAAAATGTGATGTCCTCCTATTCCTATGTTAAAGTATTCTTGGTATGGGGTTTCCTGCCTCAGGTGACCCGTATGTCGGCTCCCATGTGAAAGCTTCAGCTTGGCTGCTGTAGTTGTGTGGGATATCACAGGGCCATAAATCAGGGTCCTTAAATGTGACGTCTCCAGGCATGGACCCCAGAACTTCAGCCACAGACTGTCGCATCGTATGCTTCGCTCCTTCACCGCAAGATGTCTAAAAGCCAAGAACCCCATTTTTTTCTTTGACTTCTAGCTAAAGCTTGGTTTACTGTGTTATCCTTTAGCCGATGTCAGCTGAAAAGGGTAAATGCCAATGCGGGTGGCAGATACCACATAGTTATGCACAACCACTGATGTTCATCGTGTTTCACTGTTCCAGTCATTACACTTGGGTTATCCTGCTGGCAGGCTACCCGCAGTCGGCCCGAATTCCAAAGTCCTGGTCCAGCATCGGTTGCTGTCGCCTCTTCCCTGACGTCCGTGCGCCAGGGGTATATAAGATGCAGCCGATGCCATTTTCTTCAGTCTTTCTTGCTACGCAGTGCCCGAAGCAAAAGCAGTTCACAAGTGCCGGTTGGCCGACTCCTGAGATTTTCAAAATCTAATTTCAGATCCGACGTCTTCAGTAAAGCTAAGTACCCCGTTGGGGAAACTTTATTCTTGCTCCAGACTGATGCCAGAAAAAGTTAATAATTTTATTTCTTGTGGGAAGCAAATACCTCATAAGGATTTTCTTTCTTGCCTATACTGCGGTGGTAGTGCTGCGGTAGTGTTGTCGCCTCACAGTAAGACGCTGTCCGGTTCGATTCTCAGCTAGAGCGCCTTATGTGTGGAGACATGCGTGAATGGGCATACCTTCATTGAAGGTTGTGCGTCAGAGCTGGCAACTCGGCACGTAAAAATCTACTGCCAATCAGCAGACCGGAGTTCCGCTATGGCGACCCCTAACCGGGAATAGCCGAAAGACACAACAACTGTATTCCTTGCCTAGGCCCTGACCACGACGTTGCTAGTTGTTGGTTTTGTGCTAGATTTAACCAACGCACTATTAAGTGTCGGTACGATTTTGCATTTCATTACTTTGGCCGAAGGTTTAATTATATAATGCCGTCAGAACAGCCGATGACTGGAGTTCATAAAAAGCGCAAGGAAAAAGAAAAGGACAGGCATCCAAGGTCCAAAACCGATGAAGCCTCCGCTAGGCCAGTCGCCGGTTGTCAGTGAGGTGCTTTCACAGCCTTTGACACCCACTACCTCAGAGCCACAGGCCGCTTCCGACTCCCACGTGGAGACAACTAGGCCTCTAGATACTCATGGTATTGGACCTTCGGAAACTATTCCCTCAGATGGGTCCGGAGCCCCTGAGCAGGCATCGGCTTCTGAGGGTGTTTTCAGACCTACAGTTATATATCAAGCCAACCTCAGCTTCCAAGGCAAAGACTAAAACAGCTTTAAAGACAAAGAAACAAGTACAGCATTCTCCTGGACAGACTTCCATGCCTAAGAAACAGATGCTGAAAATGGCCGAAGACCTAATTAGTTTGATCAGGGGTTCCCATCCCCCTCCTGATAAGAGGCCTAGACAAGACACTGAATATGATTCTTCTGATCAGGTTTCCATTTCATCTGACTACTCTTCAGAACAGGGATACTCTCTTCCTCCCTATGAGGATTCTGATGCTGAAGAATCTATCCCTTCAGCCTCTCCTCCTGAGGACTATTCGTTTGGGGAAACCCTGAATACCATAAGGGAGCATTTTCACTGGGAGAGCCAAGATTACTCAGAATCTAAGAAAAGGCTCAGAGATTTTCTTTTACTGCCTCAGCACAGACCTCTTGCTATTCCACCAGTACTAGACATTGTAGATGTATTTTCAGAGTCCGGCCTGACTCCTGACTCTTTACCGCCTGTACCCATTAAGCAAGCCAGGTACTACAGGGTTCCAGATTCACAGAAACTATATCTCAGGGTTCCAAAGGGGTCAAGGCTTCCACTGCAAAAAACCCTGTCCCCTCTGATAGGGATTCTAGAGCACTGGACAGATGGGGGAAAAAAGTTTACACTTCTGCTGCCTTGGCTGTAAGGGCTTTAAATTGTCAGTTTCATGTGCTTAAATATCAGCAATACTTAATGTTACTGCTAAAACAGAAAATGTTGACAAATTCTGAATGTTATGAAAACAAGAAAATGCAGGATTTATTGCATGCAGCTGAAAAAGTGGGAAAGCATACTTTGCAATGTGGTTTTGATTCACTGGAGGCCTCTTGCAGGGCCGCTGTTACAGGCTCGGTCATTTGAAGACATGCTTTGTTAAAGGAACAGAATCTGCCTGATCATGTTAAAGCAAAATTATTGGATGCTCCATTACAGCATGATACTTTGTTTGGTGTTAAAGCAGAAGAGGTTTAAAGAAAATGGAGGATAAAGCGAAATCTGTGCAGACAGTAAAGGATTTTTTTTACAGGTTCAGCCACCCAGATTTAGCAGTAACTGGCCTTCTAAGAACTGGTCCTTTCCTGTGTCAGACAGGTCACAAGGAGGCAGGTACAGACGCCCTAGAGGCAGATCTCAGCCCCAAGGCTCATACAGGCCTAAACAATGGGGTGCTTCTACCTCCAAAAGCAGAGAAGACAAATCACAGCCTTATAGAAAACAGTCCCAATGACTTCCCACTGCCAATGCCGAGCACTTATCTTTTGGCAGCACCCTTAGGGGGAAAGCTAGAACTTTTTTCACAAAATTGGCACATGATCACCCAGGACAAATGGGTCTTGAATATAGTTTCTCAGGGCTACAGGTTCCACTTTCACACCCTTCCAAAAACAAAGGGTATGCCAGACCTGCCACACAATCAATGGTCAGAGGCACAAAAGCAAATCTCATCTCTCATGGACATGAGGGCTATTCAATGAGTACCACAGCAAGAGCAGGGACAAGGATTTTACTCGAGACTTTTCTTGGTACCCAGCAAGGACAAAGCCTGGAGACCAATACTGGACCTGTCTATTCTAAACACTTTTCTGGACGTTCCAAAATTCAAAATGTTGACACTGCAGCAGCTTCTGACCATGCTGGGCAAGAAGGCTTGGCTTGTAACTTTGGACCTCAGAGGCATACCTGCATGTCCCAATCAGACAATCTTGCAGAAGATACCTCAGATTCATAGCTGGCTCAATGCACTACCAATTCCCTGCACTGCCCTTTGGCTTATCTACTGCGCCCAGGGTCTTCACAAAATGCCTGGCACCAGTAATTGCATTTTGCAAACAAAGAGGAATTCAAATCTATCCTTACTTGGATGACTTCCTTATTCAAGCAGAGAGCAGGGACATTCTACTGAAGCATCTGGCATTTGTAAAAAGATTACTAATTTGCCTAGAGTACACAGTAAATGAAAAGAAATCAAAACTAGTACCCTCTCAAGAGATAATATTCCTGGGTGCAAGCTTAAATACAACTACCCAGATGGCTTATCTCATGCCAGACAAAAGCAACTGACGTTTTACTTCGAAAAGATGGCAACAAAGACCCAGTTACCTGCAAGAAAAATTCTGCAGGCTTTGGGCCTCATGGCATCCTGCATCCTGCTAATTCTATATGCAAGACTACATATGAGGAAGCTACAATGTTACCTAAAAAGTGTTTGGACTCAACATTGCCACAGCCTGGAAACATTAATTACCCTCATTCCCTGCCTGCAACAGGAGTTTCGATGGTGGGCACTGGCCTGTCACCACAACAAGGGACAGCCATTCACTTTACCCACAGCCAGGCAGACACTAACAACAGATGCATCGGATTATGCCTGGGGGGCCCACATGACAGGAAAATGTATTCAGGGCATGTGGCCTGCAAGCCAAATGCATCTTCATATCAATCAAAAAGAGATGCTAGCTGTACAGAATGCCCTGACAGCCTTCAAGGACCTGCTCCATCCAGGACAACTGTTGATAAAGATGGACAATACTACAGTCATGTGGTACATAAACAAGCAAGGGGGCACACATTCCTACCCCCTCTGCAGACAAGCCATGACTTTGTGGAACACAACATTGACTTATCAAGTGCACCTGCAAGCACAATTCCTGCCAGGAAAGACAAATACTCTGGCAGACAAACTAAGCAGACGCCTCATGGACCCTCACGAGTGGAAACTAGATCCACAAGTCTTCAGCATGATAACAAGGAAATGGGGATGCCCAGACATAGATCTATTTGCCGCCCCACACAACTGCCAACTACAGAGATTCTGCACAAGGACTTGTCACAAACAAGCATGGAAGCTGGATGCTCTATCATTCAGCTGGAAAACCCTTACAGTATATGCCTTTCCTCCACTGCCTCTCCTCCCCAAGGTACTCCTAAAGGTCAGACAAGAGAAGCCAAAAATGATTCTGATTGCCCCAGACTGGCCACGCCAGCACTGGTATCCAATCCTAAAGAGCTTGTCTCAAGGCCCAGCCTGGACTTTTCCTCAAATTCCTCATCTACTGACCCAACAAAACAATCAGATCCTGCACAGCCAACTCAGAACCTTAAATCTGCTGCATGTCGGATAATATAACCATTCAGAACACACCTCTCTCTAAAGCAGTTATGGATATTATTTTGGAGGCCAGGAGGCCCAGCACCAGAAAATCTTATGTAGAAAAATGGAAAAGATTCTGTGCTTGGAACCAGGCACAAGGAATTGACACGCTTGTTCCAAATATTCCTCAGATTTTACAATACCTAACTGAGATGCTGGACAAAGGCCTATCCTTCTCATCAATTAAGATCCATGCCTCTGTCATTTCAGATCATTACAATATGGAACAGTCTATTTTTTCACATCCACTGCTAAGGCAGTACCTCAGAGTGGCCCAAAACATAAGACCCCCAAGGAGAGCACCGATTCCTACATGGGACCTCAATTTTGCCTTGGAAAAACTCACACTGCCTCCTTTTGAGCCAGCCAATACAGCCAAGATAAAATTCTTATCATGGAAAACAGCTCTGCTCCTAGCAATAACTTCAGCAAGAAGAGTCTCAGAGTTACAGGCATTAATGGCTGTAGAACCTTTTATTATTTTCCATCTGGACAGGGTTTCTCTAAGGATGAACCCAACATTTATGCCTTAGGTAGTGTCCAGTGTGGCTCTTAATCAAACCATTCATTTGCCTATTTTTTTATCCAAACCCACAGAATAAAGGAGAGAGACTTCTGCATTCTTTGGACATACACAGACAGCTACGCTTCTACTTGGACAAAACTAAAGCTTTTAGAAAGACTGAGCAACTTTTAGTGGCATATGCTGCAGGATCACAAGGAAAGGCTATCTCAAAGAAGACTATTTCAAAATGGATAGGCCACTGCATTCATTTATGCTAATCTCAACATGGCAAATCAGTGCCTAAGGGCATTAAGCCACACTCAACCAGAGCAGCAGCCACTTCAGCAGCCTTCCTCAGAGGGGTACCAACCAAGGATATTTTGGAGGCTGCAACTTGGACTTCAGTGCACACATTTACAAAGCACTACCACTTACCTCTTTACTCTAAATCCAGAGCAGGCTTTTCCACTGCAGTTCTGCAGGGCCTCATAGCCACTCCTAATTCTATTTAGACCCAGCCACCCAACCTCAGCTTTGGGATTCAACCCAAGTGTAAGGACTGCAACAGTGAAACACAATGAACATAGTACAGTTGTGTACCTACCATAAATGTAGATGTTCGAGTGTATTCACTGTTGCAGTCCAGGTTACCCACCCACCATCCCCCTTTCTTTGCTGGGACTTATCTGTACTTCTCTATTCTATACAACCTATGTGGTGTATTTGCTTGTAGATGAAGGTAATTTTTATGTTAGTGCATGCTCTTTTATAAGCAATATTTTTAGCCTACCCTTTTGGGGGCACCTGATATCTGGGGCAAGAAAAACTGAAGAAAATGGCATCGGCTGCATCGTATATACCCCTGGCGCACTGATGTCAGGGAAGAGGTGACAGCAACCCATGCCAGACCAGGACTTCGGAATTCAGGCCGATTGCGGGTAGCCTGCCAGCAGGATAACCCAAGTGTAATGACTGCAGCAGTGAATACACTTGAACATCTACATTTATGGTAGGTACACAACTGTACTTTTTTTTGTCTAGGCCGAGAGCATGACCATGCCACTTGCTCAATTTGCCAATCCTTTGTACTAAGATCCTGTGTAGCCATCTGGCTGCCGTCAATCTGTACCTAGAAAACCAGTGACTTGAAAAAACTAGCGCTACGGATGGATCCCATTCCTACTGAACCTCCACGGAAGAAGGCCAAGATTCCTAGGCCCACTTCCACTGCCTCTTCACTTTTGGACGCCTCACCAGCTGCCGATTTAGGAGTTGAGGGATGTCCGTTAGATCCCTCTGCTGCATCGACCTTCGAGGAAGCTGCTTCTGAGTTGACAACTCCCTTACTAGCCTCAGTAAGAAACTGAGATGCCTCATAAAATCCTCCAAAGCTAGTTACGAAAATAAAATTGCCACAGATTCCAAAGACAACCACAAAGCATTCTATAACTATGTCAAGAATCTAAATGGCAATGCTCAGATCTGCTCTGAGCTAAAACAGAATGGCATTAAATATACTGATCCGAAGGATATTGCCAATATCCTGGCAGATCGATTCAGTGCCAACTTCACCCCCTAAATGGCCCATCTCAATACCGGAAGATTGCCAAATTCCAGTAATAACGGCCACACAGGTACAAACGCACTCTCTAAAGCCAAGAATACAGCATCCATGGGACCAGATGACATCCCGGGCTGTGTACTACATGAACTACAATATGAAATGGCACCTCACCTAAGTGTCATGTTTAATCATAGCCTCACCTCAGGTTTCGTGCCCACTGAGTGGCACAGAGCTACAGTTATCCCAATCCACAAGGGGGGAATCCACCTTGGATCCCAGAAACTACCGTCCCATCAGTCTGACAAGCCTTATCTGCAAGGCCATGGAGCGTATTATCATGGAACTTATAAACAAAGACATTGGCAACCTTCAAACACTGGACCCCACCCAGTTTGGGTTTGTGAAGGGCCGATCTTGTCTCCTGAACCTGATTGACTTCTTTGAATCAGTCTCCAGAGCCATGGACAAGGGTAAGGTGGTCCACACAGCCTATCTAGACCTTGCCAAGGCCTTTGACACCATCCCCCACTCTGGAATCATAGATAAACTTACTAAGTTGGGGATTAATTCCTATGTCACCCAATGGGTTGCTAAATGGCTTACTGATAGAACCCACACTGTAAAAGTAGCCGACTCCAAATCCAGCTCCAGACAAGTGACAAGTGGAGTACCTCAGGGTTCAGTCCTGGGGCCACTCTTGTTTGGCATCTACTTCTCTGAAGTACAGGTCAACACTAAGGGACTCTGGCTAACAAAGTTTGCAGATGACTGCAAACTGGGAGCCATTATTGAATCCCCAAATGATGTGGATACTCCACAAAAGGGCCTTACAGAAACAGATGCTTGGTGCCAGAGCCATGGGCTCAAGCACAGTGCCAAGAAATGTATTGTTATCCCTTTTGGGAAAAAACATGTATCCATGAATTACCATATAGGTGGCAGTACACTAAACACAGAAAGTGTGATAAGAGACTTAGGGACACAGGTGGACAGTGGTCTCACCTTCGATAACCACATCGCCACAAAAGTCAGGAAATCCTTCTATGTGGCACACCTCATCACGAAGGGCTTTTCATTCAGAAAAAAGGAGGTCATTGTCCCACTGTACTCATCCCTCATTAGACCCATTATAGAATACAACGCCCCATTTGGTATGTACCTCTCAAGACATCTGCAACAACTGGAAAGGCCTCAGAAATACCTCACTAAAAGAATCACAGACCTAAAGCAGATGCCCTATGCTGACCGCCTTAAAAAAATCCAGCTATACTCTGTCGCATATCGTCTACTCAGAGGCGATCTCTGCTTAACATACAAGGCCATGTCAAACCCAGAGCTGTTGGACATGCTACACTTAAAGAAATCCCAATCCCTCAGAGCCACACACTCCAGGGATCTAAACCTTGTCATCACAATAAACAAAATATGCTGGAGGGATAGGTTCCTGACCCAGAGACTCCCCAGACTCTGGAATAGATTGCCCATACATGTCAAGCAGAGTGCCTCTTTGGACCTCTTCAAGAGGAACCTTGACGATTGGATGGGAGAAAGGAAATTCACCCCAGGGATCACGTCAGTCGCCCTGCTCGACACGGGTCCAGGAAAGTAAATAATGTGGGAAGAAATAGCCAGGGAATTGTTATGGCTAGGCTTGTATAGGCCCTAGGGCTGATAGCCTAGTACCAACCTATGAACAACTGGTACGTCCACGACAGAGCTTACTCAGACATCAGCTACAACCGATGTTGAGGGGGAACCAGATGCAGCTGGGCCTCTGACCAGGATCCCTCTTCTTGACACTGCAACCCTTAGCCATGCACCAGATTCCAGTCCTTCGCCTAAAGCTACTCCATTAAAAAGAAACAGAAAACCAAACATCTGGCTACAGTCCTTTACCTCCTCTTTGATGCAGGCCTTCATGGCCTTAGGCCCACAACCTCTTCATCTACCCTTCCTCTCCTCATCCCTAGGCCTGCCTCTACCACTTGTCTTCCTCCTCCAACTACTCCAAGACCGGGAAGAAGAGCAAGAGGCTTAGTCATCTTCAGATGAATCCATATCATATGCCTCTCCTCAGGAATACTACTCCCCAGATGAATCCATTGAAGGGGACTCCCCTCCAGAGGATATCACCTTTGGAGAGACCATTACAAAATTGAAGGAATACTTCAAAATGGGACACCTCACAAATGTCTGAAACTGAAAAAATATATTTTGAGTTACTGCAATTGGAATCTCCCTCCCCTTCTGCCATACCTCCTGTCATCCCTGGTTACCCAGATGCCTTTTCCTCAGCATCCAAGACCCCAGACTCACAACCTTCTGCCCCTAAAATGCCAGACCTCTTCTACAAAGTCCCTGATTACTAGAAGTTCCTAGTCAACCCTCCCCTGGCAGATCCTGCTATGATTGCAGTATCACCAGACAGTCCAGACTGATTCCGTCTGCCTCTCTTTATATACTGACAAGGACAGTAAAACTATTGGCAGAATTGGGAAGAAGGTTTACACATCTTCCACCCTTGCCTTGAAAGCCATCAACTATCAAACCCATATGACCAAATATGCTCTGGACCTGGTCTCCCAAGCCTCCACTCTACTGGCTGCTACTCCAGACTGCCCCACTAAATCTGAAATAACATCTAAACTGTCTGTGGCTGCCGAAGTAACCAGACATTCCATTAGATGTAGATGGTCTTTGTGTTTTACTGTTGCAGTCATCATCTGTGGGTTATCCCTGCTGTAGTAGCCCTTGGATGGCCCGAATACGAGTCAGTGTTTTTTTTGCGTCAGCTGAAGTCGCCTGTAGTCTGACATCAGGTCATCAGTGCTATAAAGCAAGGCAGTGGACATCATTACATCAGTCTTTCTTGCCGTGGAGCCCATAGCAGAAGCAGTTCGCTGGTTGGTTGCTACCAGAAGTTGAATTTTTAGCTGAAAACATCTAAGCTAAGTACCCCGTTGGAGATTATTTTTTCTTGCACTAACCAATGTCCGAAAAAGGTAATTGTCTCACCTGTAGAAAGCAGATCCCACAGACTTCCATTCTTACTGCTTTTGTTTAGGTCCAGACCATTATGTCCCCCGTTGCTGGTTCTGTGCTCTCTTTAATATGAGAACCATTCACCATACAGCTCTTTTTATAGACAATTATTTTTGTGTTCCATCTTCACATTCCAATATAGTGTCCGTCAGCCAACAATCTGTGGACATACTGAAAAAATGTAGAGATAAAGATAGAGACAGACCACACAAAGCTAAGCCTTCCAATGACACTACCACTAAGCAGGCCATCAATTCTCCAGAATTCAGTGAGGTGCTTTCGCAGCCCCTGATGCCCGATTCGATATCTACGCAGGACTTTACCGAGACACTTTCAAAGTCTGGCATGCCACTGAAATCTTCATCTTCCGAGCCTTTTGCTGTCTCTGCCTCGGTTGAGTCCAGAGCTGCAACATAGGCATCGGTTTTCGAGGAGGCATTTCGCACTACAGAATCTAGACAAAAAACATCTCTTCTGACTACCGTTTCTCTCAGACGGATTCTCTCAGGCCTAGAAGCCAGGCCACTCCTAGGAAATCTCCTTCTAGCCACTATCTTGCTACTGCTCCACCACCCCAAGCACAAATGCTGAAAATGGCGGAGGATCTCATCTCCCTTATCTGAGGGAGTGAGGCCACAACTTCTATAATTAAAAGGCACTCTTCTCCAGAAATTGACAGAACAGGATTCTGAGGAATCTGACTGACTATTCAGTTTTAGAAGAGGAACAGCATCCCTTAACTGCTTATGAGGATTCAGATGCAGAGGCATCCATCCCTTCTGCCTCCCCTCCGGAGGACCTTTCCTTCGGGGAAACTCTTCACTCCCTCAGGGAACATTTCCAATGAGAATCACAGGACTTTCCACAGTCTAAGAAAAGGCTTGGAGAGTTTCTGGACCTGCCCCAGCACAGACCCCTGGCCATCCCCCCTGTTTTAGAAGTGGTGGATGAGGTTTTCCATGAATCCAGCTTAGCCCCTGACTCCCTCCCTCCTGCTCCCAGTAAATCTGACAGGTACTACAGAGTACCAGATTCTCACAAATACCTGTACAGAAATCCTGCTGCAGACCCAGAGGTCATTACACAGGATCCTAAATGAGCTAAGAATAGTTCTGCCCAAGAATCCTCTTCCTTCTGACAAGGACTCCAGAGCTGTAGACAGATAGGGTAAAAAGTATACACCTTTGCAACCATAGCTATCTGAGCACTCCATTGTCAGTTCCATATCTTCAAATATCAACAACACATTTTGGAACTACTAAAACAGAAAATTGCTACCTTTCCTGACTGTGCCAATTCAAAAGTTAGCAGATTTACTGCACTCGTCTTGTCAAGTGGCCAAATGTTCATTACAATGTGTATATGACTCCCTAGAAGCCTCTAGCAGGGCAGCAGTGGCAGGATCTGTTATTAATAGACATGCATGGCTGAAAGAAGAACCTCTCCCTGATCATGTCAAGTCCAAACTTATTGATGCACCCCTACATAAGGAGCGGTTGTTTGGGGACAAAGCAGAAGAGGTGCTTAAGAAGATGGAAGACAAAGCAAAATCTGTTCACACAGAAAGATTTCTTTCAGGTTCAACTGGAACTTTCCCTCTAAGCACTGGACCTTCCCTGTGCCTAGTAGACAGGGCCAAGGTAAGCCCCTCAGGGACAAGACCATCCAGGCCTCCTGTCCCAGGGCCAGCAGAGAAGCAAACAATGGACCACTTTGTCTCTAAGGCAGGGAGTTCTAAGCCAACCTTCTATGGCAAACACTCACAATGACTCCCCCTCCCTTACCTTATCAAAAACTAGGAGGAAGGTTCTCCCTCTTCAAAGACCATTGGCTTTTTGTAATGAAGGACCAATGGGTCTTAAAGATCATTTTTCAGGGATACAAATTCTCTTTCAGCAAACTCCCAGTTCCAAGAGGGTACCCAGACTTTCCTCCAAATAAGTGGGCAGAGGCATTGAAATGGGTCCAAACTCTCATATCCCAGGGGCAGTAGAACCTGTCCCCTCAGATCAAACAGGTAAAGGTTTTTATTCCAGACTATTCCTTGTTCCCAGAAAAGAGGTCACTTGGTGCCCCATCCTGGATCTATCCATTCTGAACACCTCCCTGGTGGTCCCCAGATTCAAGATGCTAATTTTGCAGTCGCTGCTGCCTATGCAAACACAAAATGCCTGGCTAGTGACCCTAGACCTAAAAGATGCCTACCTCCACATCCCCATCAGGGAATTATGCAGGAAATTTCTGTGCTTCAGAGCAGGCTGACAATACTTTCAGTTCTCTGTGCTGCCCTTTGGCTTATCTACTGCACCCAGAGTATTCACCAAATGCTTGGCCCTGGCCATAGCATTCTGCAGACAAAGTATACAGATTTACCCTTACCTGGACGACTGTCTCATTCAGGCAGCATGCAAAAACAGGCTGCTCCAGGACCATCTGTTTGTCAAATCACTCCTAACTTCCCTAGGGTTTAGCATCAATGAGAAGAAATCAAAGCAAAACCCTAGCAGGAAGATCATTTTCTTGGGAGCTGTGCTAGACACACCGTCCCAGATGGCCTTCCTATCCCCAGAAAAGCAGAGCTTCCTGCCTCTGTACTTTACCCAGCTTGCTTCCAGAAGTCCTCTCACTGTGAGGAAGTTCCTGCAAGCCATGGGGTACATGGCATCTTGCATCCTTCTCATCCATCTTGCCAGGCTTCACATGAGAAATTCAGTGGTATCTGAAGAACCTTTGGTGCCAGCACACTCAGTCCCTAGAAACCTCTCTCCCTCTGATCCCAGTGTATAAGGGCCAAGGCCTGTGCCAAGAACAAGGGTCTTCCCTTCATCTGCCACCCTACCAGCCAGACCATCACCAAAGATGCCTCAGATATTCCTTGAGGCACTCATCCAATAGGCAAGTGCACCCAAGGTTTTTGGGATGCCCAGCAACGTCACTTACACATCAGTCAGAAAGAAATGATGGCAGTACAAAAGGCTCTGACATCTTTCAAACCCCATCCCAGGCCAGGGTTGGTTCTTATAAACAACAGACAACACCACAGTAATGTGGTATATCAACAAACAGGGGGGACCCAATCTTACCCCCCTGTGCAGGTTAGCCATGAGCCTCTGGCTTACAGCCACCTCCATGGGTCTACACCTAATTGACCAATACCTACCAGGGGTCAACAACACCCTAGCAGACCACCTAAGCGGAAACGTACTGGACCCCCCATGAATGGCATCTCCACAGGGAAATCTTTCTGCAAATTCCTCAGGAGTAGGTGACTTTGGACGTGGATATTTGCCTCGCACCTCAACCACCAGCTGCAAAAGTTCTGTACCAGGGAGCATCACCTTCAAGTGTGGAAGGTGGATGCCTTGACCTTCCCCTAGAACTCCCTCTTTGTGTACACGTTCCCTCCTCTGACCTTATACCCCTTACTATGCAGCCTGACCTTATAGCCCCCCAAGCAGCTTCCCCTGATCTCAGACCTCTTGACTCAGACTTAGACTCTCAATCTTTCACCATGGCTTATACCTTAAAAGCTAACATGGCGTCCTTGTTAAGCAAACGGGTCCTAGACATCATCATGGAAGCCAGAAGGCCCAACACCAGAAAATTATACACAAGGAAATGGAAAAGATTCTGCTCATGGAGCCAGTCCAAAGGGCCCAGTACCTCCCATCCCTCTTATCTTGGATTATCTAGAGAGTTGCTCAATAGTGGCCTCTCTTTCTCCTCTAGTAAAATCCATGCCTCAGCCATTTCTGCACATTATGATTCAGACTCACCCCTCTTCTCTCCTCCTTTGATTAAGCAATTCCTCAGAGGGGCTTCTAATAGCAGACCTCCCACACCACCCTGGGACCTGAATTATGCTCTAGAAAAACTAACCGTACCTCCTTTCGAACCTGCTGCTTCTACAGAATTGAAATACTCTCCTGGTAGACTGCCTTCCTACTAGCTATCACCTTAGCCAGAAGAGTATCAGAAATTCAGGCTGTCATTTATCATTTTCCATGCAGACAGGGTCTCCACTAACCCCTCCTTTATGCTCATGATGGTATGTGATGTGACCTTCAATCAGGCCATAGACCTACACACCTCCTTTCCCATCCCTCAAAACAAGGGGGAAAGAATTCTGCACTCGCTAGATGTGCACAGACAACTCAGATACTATCTGGACCATACTAAACCTTTCAGAAAAACAGACCAACTTCTCTCAGCTTTGCCCCTGGGGCAGAGGGGAAGCCCATTTCCAAACGGATATCACACTATTTTTACTACAGACTACATGGGAACCCCCAAGTCTGTCCATACCCATTCCACTAGGGCAGCCTCCACTTCCACAGCCTTCCTCAGAGGAGTCCCCACCAGGGACATCTTGGAAGCTGCCACCTGGTCCTCTTTACATACCTTTACAAAGCATTACCACCTACCTCTTTTTTTTTTTTTTTTTCTAAGTCCAGGGCAGGATTTGACTCTGTAGTTCTGCAGGGCCTACTGACCCATGTCTAGGACTCTAACATATCCTTCCACCCCTCTCCTCAGCTTTGGGAATTCTCCCATGGATAACTGCAATAGTGAATACACTCTAACATCTACATTTATGGTAAGCGTACACAACTGTATTTTATGCCTCTGTACTTCGGAGATATTCCTGGCTACACCTAACCAGAGGACTTCAAATCTAAAATCTTAGATGCTCTTCTAGACCCTAACCTATTTGGTAAACAGTCAGCAGACCTTTTTAGAAACCTACAAGAAGAGAGTAAGAAATTGCAAGACGTCAAGCATCTTCATGTGTCTCCTATTCCTAAATATTATAGAAATTATCCTCCAAAAGCTACCTTTGTTAGAAGAATCCCCTCCTCTGCTGGACCTTCCTCTTCCAGGCACAAAAGAGGGGCCAGAAGGCAAACTTCTTCTAAGCCAGCTGTCTCACAGCCTCCCACTAGACAGCCCTTTCAGGACAGAGGAGGACTCAACAATGTGTAATTGCCTTGCCCGCCTTCCCATGTCTGCCTGCCTTTCCCACTGCCTCCCCTTTTGGAAAACCATCACTATAGACCGGTTCTGGCTATAGTTCAAAAAGAATACTTCCTTGCTTGGAAAGAGAGGCTCCCTTTAAGGGGCATGCCCCCCCCACAAGAAATCAGACACCTCTTTCCTCAGATTTTACAAGACCTTCTGAACCTGGGAACTATAGAGCTTGCTCCCACAGGGCAGGAAGGAAAAGGCTTCTCCTCAAGATTTTCTGTTCCCCCAAATGTCTCTACAAACTTTACTTCCTCTTCTACCAGCCTAGGCTTTCATGGCCCCACACTACCTAAATGAAACCTACCTGCACATCCCCATACAACCTTCTCACAGAAAATTCTTACATTTTTCTGGACCCTCCTCTCACTTTCAATTTACTGCATTGCCCTTTGGTTTGTCCACGGCTCCCAGAGTGTTCACAAACTGCCTGGCACCTGTTATAGCCTTTTGCAGAACACAAGGGATTTAAATTTACCCTTACCCGGACAACCTTATTCTAGCAGAATGCAAGGAAACTCTGCAAAACCATTTACAGTTCACCATTTCCCTGCTTCAAAGACTGGGATTCACCCTCAACATCCCCAAAATCATCTTTGACCCCAGAACAAGACAAAACAGTTCTGGGTTGCAGGATCAGGACAAACATGATGAAAGCTTGTCTTCCCCAGGACAAAGTCAGTTCCTTGTTCACACACTTCAGAATCCTTTTACAGACTAACTGCAAGGCAGTTCTTACAAATCTTGGGTCTAATGGCAGCCACCATTCCCATGCTACCACTAGCCAGAATGCACATGTGAAAGCTGCAGTGGTATCTAAAAATGTATGGTCACAACACCAACATCCTCCAGGGCAAGAAATTACCCTCTTGCCCTGCATAAAATCAGAACTAAAATGGTGGATTCGGCAAATTCAGCTGAACCTGGGACTTCCACTGCAGTTACCCACCCCAAACCAGTTCATGCATACAGATGCATCCGACCTAGGATGGGGAGTTACAAATGTCAAGCTACAGGGTACAAAGTGGCACCCTTCCATAAAGAACAAACATATCAACGTGAGGGAAATGTCAGCTGTTCTACTGGCATTGAAAGCCTTCCTTCCCCTTTTACAACCTGGTGCTCTCCTAATCTTAACAGACGACACCACAGTTATGTGGTGCCTCACCAAGCAAGGAGGGGCAAAAGCCTACCTCCCCACAGAATAACCTTACTAATCTCAGACCTAGCCTCTCAGCACAACTTGTCCCTGCAGGCATCTTACATCCCCCTTGCAGGACAACAAACAAGCAGATGATCTCAGCAGAGCATCCTCTCCAAATCACGAATGGATGCTGGACAGGAGTGTCTTTCTAGACATTGTCTACAGGTGGGGCACACCAGGTAGATTTGTTTGCAACTCCCCAGAACAGACAACTGCAGACTACCTGCACCAAGATCCACTCTCCACTAGCATGGAGGATAGATGCATTCAGCATTTCATAGAAGGGGCAGTTTTTATATGCCTTTCCACTAATTCAAAAAGTACTCCTGAAATCAGGAAAGACAAACCAAAAATCTTGCTGGTGACTCCCTATTGGCCAATGCAACACTAGTTCCCCCCTACTTCTCTCTCTAGCCAAGGGCAATTGCCACAAGTTACCCCGCAAGCTGGATCTTTTGGCAATAAAAGGGAACCCTCATTCACCCATACTTGCAGATGCTGGCCCTGACACTGTGGGTGATAAACTTTTAATTCCCTTTAGGCACCACTACTCAGAGGATGTAATTTCAGTCCTGAGGGAGGCCAGGAAACCTACTACAAGGAAATCTTACTTATCTAAATGGGAAAGATTTTCCAAATGGTGTCTGGGCAAGGGCAGGGATCCATGTCTCACAGATCCACCACTAGTTCTTGCCTGTGTGTGTCAACTCATTAAGATGGGACTTTCATACTCTTCAGTGAAAGTCAATCTTTTGGCTATTTCAGCCTGCCTGCCACTAGACCCTCCGCTACTAGCCAGGCTGTATATGAAACTATTCTTAGAAGGGGTCTTGCACATCAGACCACCAAGAAAACCCATCCCTCCTCCCTTGGACCTGAACATCATTCTAAAAAACTCACCCAGTCCCCATTTGAACCAGCTAGTACTGCTACTCGGCAAATGTGCACGTGGAAGACAGTACTGCTAGTGGCTATAACTTTAGCCAGAATGGTGTCAGAGTTACAGGCCCTAATGACCTGCCCTGCATACACTACTTTCTACAAGGATAGGTTAACCTTATGGGCCAACCCTTCCTTTATGCCAAAGGTGGTCAACAATCTGTCCTTAAACTAATCTATTCATTTACCCACCTTCTTCCCCTCTACCACCAATGAAAATGAGAGGATACTCCACTCCCTTGATGTACACAGACAGCTAAGGTTTTACCTAGACAAAACCAGTTCCATAAGAAAATCCAATCAGTTTTTTGTTTCCTTCCAGGCAGTCTCCAAACAAACCATCTCATGTTGGATAAGGAAAACTATTTGCCTATGTTACTTGGACTATGGGAAAAAAACTTCCACAGGGAGTAAAGGCTTATTCTACCAGGGCAGTGGCAGCCTCCAAAGCCTACCTAAAGGGCCTGGACACTGCATCCATCCTGGAAGCAGCTACATGGTTCACCATTCACACTTTCACCAAACACTACAAACTAGACAATGTCTCCAGAGTACAAGCAGGATTTGCCAGAGCAATTCTGCAGGGCTTTGTGGAATCAGCTACTTCTACCTCCTCCCTTTCTTCCATCTAAGCTGTGGTACTCTCCCACACCAAGAATACTGCAACATAGGAATAGAAGGACATAGAATAGTTGTGTAAAATCTCACCATAACCATAGATGCCCTTCTCTTCCATGTTGTAGTATTCCTTCCCACCAACTTCAGTCATCTCTGGCCTTAGGATGATCAGAGCCTTCTGTGAGCTGAACACGCTCGAGATCTCCCTCTTTGGAGTCCGTTCGTTTGGCTCCGAGGTCTCCGTTACTACAGTCGGAGCGGAGCTATAGGTCCCACTCCTCTTGGTTCTCCAGGCTGTCTGATCACGACCTCGAGAGGGTGGTCAGTAGGCTCTTAAAGTCGCAGGCACTGGCCCAAATGTTGACTAGCCCTTCTCAACAGACTGTGGCTATCCCTGTAGCTTCATCAGTTCCTCCTCCGACTCTACCACTGTGTTCGGAGCCAGAGCTCATTGGGGCTCGAATTGTCGGAGTGTTGGAGCCAATACCACACATTTTGGCTCCATTGTCAGCTCCGATCTCTTCATTGGTTCTGTCCATGGAGGGATCCGGGCGTTGAGACTCCCTCGTTGGCTCCAAGGGGCAAGTGGCATCGGACCCTTGTCCGACCCCATTCTCTCTCTCAGTGCCTCGGCGCAGGTGAGCTCGGCCCCGACATCAGCCTTGGAGCCATCACTCTCGGTGCCGGGAGGGGTTCTCATCTCTTCGGAGCTGGGACCTTCCTCTCTGCCTGATAGGGGCATCTTCAAGGTCATGAGGAGCGTACTGACTCCTGGGTCGGATCCAAGATTGGCCACTTTGGCTCCTCCCCCCATGGTGCCTGCTTCAGTCTCTGTCCACCCTCCTGACCCCAAGCGTGGAGAACAAAAGCTCCAGGTCGCCCCACTGGGGGGTTCTTCCTCTTCCGAGGCCTCCCCGATCATTCGGAAGAGCCACCTCGGAAGAAAACATGTAAGAGGAAACATGTTGACTCCCCTGAGTCAGTCACGTCTGACACCGACTTGGAGGATTCGGAAGGGTCCCCAAGATCCCCCTCTGAGGATGTCTCCTTTTCAGACATCCTGGAGATCCTTAAGCAGAGGGGGAATTGGACTGCCCTTAAACCTTCCGAGGATGAGTCAGTGTACCTGGACGCATTTGGTTCTCACCCTTCCACCTCCTGGGTGTCTCTGCCTTTTGACCCGCTCATGGAAGTGGTTGCTCGGAAGGCATGGACAGTCCTGGACTCAATGGAACCAACTCCCCGTAGGTCCGCTAAATTTATTACAGCCCCATCGGACAAACAGTTTCTAGTTAAGGGGGTCCCAGTTGATGCCATGGTGGTAGCAGCGGCCACTAAGAAGGAGTTGGCTGACCCTTTGGTGCCTAAACATCCTCCTAATAAAGAGTCTAGGACAATGGACAGGTACGGGAAGCAGATGTTCTCTTCAGCGACCTTTGCTAGGCGGTCACTGAATTATCTGTGCCATTTCACCTGACTTCAGAGGGATCTTCTCAAAGAACTGGGTGATACCCTTCAGGATCCATCAGCTGCGGGGTCTCAGGATAAGGTTAACTCCCAGCTGGCGACCTTAAGTTCCATAGTTAACTCCTCCATGCGGCTCATTTCTTATGCGGCCGATGGTGCGAGTAGGGCCGCAGGTACAGGAGTGGCTTTGAGAAGACACGCCTGGATGCAGTTATGTAACTTTGCTGACCCCTTTAAGGCGTCTTTCACCAATACCCCCTTCGATGGTTTGGCTTGGACCACAGGTGAAGGTTACACTTACCAGATGTGAGCAGGAAGGCAAGACTCTCTCTGCCGTGGGAGTCTGTTTTTCTACTCCCTCCAGACCATACCCCAAAGGTCAGAAGAGTGGAAAACTGTGGTTTTGTAAACCCCAGAGAGTCATGCCTGACACACGTGGTGAGTTTTCCTCCAGGGGCAGAGGAGGAAACAATAATAGACGCCGCCCTAGGGGCAGAGGGGGTCCACAAAATCAGGGTAGCAGAGAATCTTTCTCTGACAAACCCTTCCAGCACCCCTGAGGGACTGCCCGACTGTCCACCTTCGGAGGCAGTCGGGGGAAGATTGTCACTGTACCCAGAAGCCTGGCAACTCCTCACTCAAGACCAATGGGTACAGTCTATCATATCCGAAGGTTACAAAATTCCCTTCATCCGCACCCCTGTACAAACAAACAGATCCCTTCCAGATGTCCCACCCACTCTAAGGGATCAAGCAGTTCTAGAAATTTCAAAACTGCTAAGAAAAAGAGCCATCCAGCCAGTCCCAGCAGACCAGCAAGGATCTGGAATTTACTCAAGGTTCTTTTTGGTACCAAAAAAGACAGGGGACTGGAGACCCATTTTGGATCTCAGCAGATTAAACAAGTCTGTTCAAAGAACAAAGTTCCAGATGGTCACGCTCCAGTCCATTCTACCCTTCTTGGGTCAGGACAATTGGATGTGCTCCATAGACCTTCAGGATGCGTACTACCATATAAAAATGGACAGGCGTTCCAGAAGATTCACTATCAATTCAGAGCCCTGCCCTTTGGTCTCACCACAGCCCCCAGGGTATTCACCAAATGCATGTCAGTGGTTACGGCTCACCTGAGACGACGGGGATTCCAGATGTTTCCATATCTAGACGACTGGCTCCTTACTGCTTCCACCAGGCATCAGCTATTGTGAGCCAGGGACTATACCATCCAGACTTGCTCCGAGCTAGGTATATCAATAAATTTCGAAAAGTCTGCATTGTCACCTTGTCAGTCTATAACCTTTATAGGCGCAGAATTAAATACAAAAGATCTATCTGCAAAACTTCCTCTAGACAGAGTATCAGACATTTGCCGACATGTACAGATCCTACTACAGTGCAAGACGATTTAGGCCAGATTTGTACTAAAGACATTGGGTCTCATGCATTTTAGTCCCCCTGGCTCGTTTTCACATGCGGATCCTCCAGTGGATGCTGTTTACCCAATGGTCCTTTCAACAACTTCCAATGTCCCACAGGATAATAATCACTCAAACATGCAAAAACCACCTGGCTTGGTGGATGGTCTCCCCTCTAGTTCCCCAGGGCAGACTATTTGTTCTTCCTCCTCCTGTTGCCACGGTGACCACATATGCCTCCCTGATCGGGTGGGGGGGCATTTTCAGGGCAGGACTGTCCAGGGCTCTTGGCAACCCCTAGAATACCACCTGCACATAAATGTCTTGGAGATGAGAGTGGTATTTTTAGCATTGCAAGCTCTTCAGGACTCTCTACCTACCAGGACTATTGCAGTTCAAACGGAAAATATGTCTGTAGTGTGGTACATCAACAAGCAGGGCGGAACCAGGTCCTATCCCTTATGTCAAGAAGCACTCAGACTCTGGTAGTGGGCGATCTCTTCCCAATGGTTTCTGATAGCAACGCACATCCCCGGGAAGTCCAGCGTCATAGCAGACAGGCTAAGCCGAGCCATTCTCATGCCTCACGAGTGGTCTCTCAATCAGTTAGTAGCGGACAAGATTTTCTGCAGATGGGGGTCAGCCTTGCTGCGACCTTTTTGCAACCCCTCTCAACAGCAAGTGCGAAGACTTCTTCACTCTCTTTCCCCTCCCCGGCCATTCCCCCAGAGATGCTGTAGTACACGATTGGCCCCGGGGTCTCCTATATGCATTTCCGCCTTTTCCCTTAATTCCCAAACTGATTCAGAAAGCGACCGCTTTGGGTTCCAGGATGATCCTCATTGCCCCTTACTGGCCTCGACAAATTTGGTTCCCATTCCTGCATCGTCACCTACTGGAGCAGCCCTGGAGTCTGGACCCAGTGCCAGACCTGTTGGTCCATCAGTCGGGCGGGCTGCACCAATCCCTTCAATCTGTCAACCTCACAGCTTGGTTGCTCCACTTCCAGCCTTAGCCAGGCTTCTGCATATTTCTCAGCCAGTGTGTGAAATCATCCTTTCTTCACACAAATCTACTACCAGAAAAACCTATGCTAGTAAGTGGAGATGCTTCTCCTTCTGGGCGGAGGCTGGAAATATAGATCCTTTTACAGCCCCTATCCACAGTGTTCTGAATTTTTTGGCAGAGCTTTTTCAAGCGGGCTCTTCTTTTGCCACCATTAGAGTCCAATTGGCTGCTATCACTAATTTTCACGCTGGCCTGTCAGACACCAGCATCATGTCCCATAAACTTTGTAAAGCCTTTCTTAAAGGGACTGTTTTGCTGAGGCCTCCGGTTAGAGATCCCCCGTCTCCGTGGGATTTGAATCTGATATTAACTTCCCTGATTCTCCCTCCTTTTGAACCTGCAGCCACCCGTTCCTTAAAATTGCTCTCCTGGAAGACTGTCTTCTTAGTAGCTATCACCTCAGCTAGAAGAGTATCGGAATGTCAAGCCCTCTGTATTCGTCCTCCCTATCTTGTTTTTCACAAAGATAGAGTTTCACTCAGAATGAATCCCTCCTTTTTACCCAAGATTCCTTCTGAGACAAACCTGAATCAGGCTATTGATCTTCCTGTCTTTTTTCCTAACTATTCAAACAGAGCTGAACAAAAGCTGCATTATTTGGATGTTCACAGGCAATTACGTTTCTATTTAGATAGAACAAAACAAACTCGGAAGTCAGACCAACTCTTCCTGTCCTATGCTGAGGGCAAGCAGGGCCTGCCAGTGTCTAAAATATCTTTATCTAGATGGTTGGCCTCTATCATTTCCTTCATTTACCAACTAAGACATAAAGAACTCCCTACAAAACCAAAAGCTCATTCCACCAGAGAGTTAGCTATGTCAGTAAATTTTCAAGCAAGACTTCCAATGGAATCTATCTGAGCTGCAGCCACATGGGCCACTCCTCATACCTTTATTTCTTACAAGTTGGATATGACCTCCAGGAGTCGGGCTGAGTTTGGTTCCACTGTGCTCAAGAGTCTGTTCCGATGAGCCACCCAGGGCTAAGGTGCTAGGGACGCTGTCCCATCCAGCAAGAATGAAGGCGAGATTGACAACTTAACATTAAGAAGTTATGTACCTACCATAAAGTTCCATGTTAGTTGTCTTCTTCTCGCCTTCTTTTTTGCATCCCACCCACCATCCAGCTAGCCTAGACAGACAGAGATGAATCCTTCTGAGGCCTTATCCCTCTGCTTGACTATTTCTTAGGTTATGTCCTCCTCAGTTGTTACCACTGTAGGTAAACTTTATAGTAGGGACAGGGTGTCTCCATGGTGTTAGCTATACCAAACGAGATCTGGGTATCTGACGCCTAGCATTGTGGGATGGGGGAGGGCCTCAAGCCGGTAAATAGCTCTCAAGCTTTAGTATAAGGCCGAGTCAGAGCCGAGGGTCGGCTCCGAACCATCCAGCAAGAAAGAAGGCGAGAAGAAGACAACTAACATGGAACGTTATGGTAGGTACATAACTTCTTATTCTTTATGGTCTGATGAGACTAAGATTCAACTTTTTGGCCACAATTCCAAAAGATACGTTTGGCACAAAACACGTCATCACCAAAAGAACACCATCCCCACAGTGAAGCATGGTTGTGGCCATATCATGCTTTGGGTTTGCGTTTCTTCAGCTGGAATTGGGGCTTTAGTCAAGGTGTAGTGAATTATGAACACTTCCAAATACCAGTCACTTTTTGGCCAAAACCTTCATGCATCTGCTAGAAAGGTGAAGAGGAATTTCCCCTTTCAACACTACAATGACCCCAAGCATACATCTAAATCAGCAAAAGAATGGCTTCACCAGAAGAAAATTAAAAGTTTTGGATTGGCCCAGCCAAAGCCCAGACCTAAATCCAATAGAAAATCTGTAGGGTGACCTGAAGAGGGCTGTGCACAAGAGATGCCCTCTCAATTTGGCAAATTTGGAGTGCTTTTGCAAGGAAGAGTGAGGAAATTTTGCCTAGACAAGATGTACCATGCTGAGACTCCTACCCAAGAAGATTTAATGCTGTAATTTAAATCAAAAGGTGCTTCAACAAAGTATTAGTTTAAGGGTGTGTACATATGTAAACAGCTTATTGTATGTTTTTTTATTTTATATATTTGCTCCCCCTAACAGATTTGTTTTTCAATTGAATTGTACAGGTTATAGGTCACATTAAAGGTGGGAAAAGTTTTGAAATAATTTATTGTGGTCGCATTTTTTTATATCACAAAAACCTGGCATTTTTATCAGGGGTGTGTAAACTTATTATATCCACTGCACCTCTCAACCAGATTACTGTGTCCCTCAGATTTTTTTTTTCCTGTTTGGAAACTGATAACCATGGACTCTTGTGTACTCTTCATTATCCAAAATGGTTATTTTATGGTCTGAAATTCCCTTCCTCCATGGATGACCATTCAGGACCTGCCCCCCCCCCCCCAAAAAAAAAAAAACACTTTCTCTAGTTTCCCTCTTTCAGTGTGTCTCCTTGGACACTTTTCCCTCTGCTTCTTCAAGACTTTCTGGTATCCCTGGAATTTTGAAGGATACTTGCCTACACACTCCTTTCCCCCTTTCTTCTGGAAATTGTTTCTCTATTTCTTCCTTTCATTTGGTCTTTCTATAGCTCTGAGGGTCCTTACCAAATGTTTCACCTCCATGGTAGCTCTTCTGCAGACTTCAGGAAATTTAAAAATTCCCTTACTTGGACAGTGTTTTGATTGAAGCCCCCTCTCAGCAGCTCCTGCTTCAGGATCTACACTTCAGTATTCTGCTTCTTTGTAGGGGGTTCACCCTCAGTCTCAAAAAGTTTTTGACTCCCTTTCTGGAACAAGTGTTACTAGGTTGTAGGATTCAAACCATTCTAGTGTTGGCTTGTCTTCCTGTCTCCCATGGTCCTCCCTTTGACTACACATTTCCAGTCTCTCCTTTCTTTTCCAGTCCTTCCTGTGAGGGAATTTCTTGAGCTGTAAGAATACGTGGCATCCATCATTCCCATGGTTCCCTTTGCCAAACTCCACATGAGGAAATTGGTATCTCAAGACTTTGTCTCCAGCACTGCAACCCCTGGAATATCTAGTTTCTTTCTTGCCTTGTTTCAAGCTAGAGCTCTGCTGGTGGAGTTGCCATATTTCCTTGAATCCTGGTTTTCAGGTTTCCTGTCCCTTATCTGGAGCTGTACAAATGCTTCCTATCACAGTTGTGGAGCCTCCTTCCACACTCTCAAAGTCCAGGGTCTTGGATCCCATCAACTGGCAGACCATATCAACATCAAGAAGATGGGTGCTCTACTTTTAACTCTCCAGGCCTTTTACTCCCTTTGAGTTCCAGGACCTCTAAATGTTTTACAGACAATACTATAGTTTGTGGTACATCAACAGACAAGGGGCAATACATCTTACCTTCTTTGCAGGCTTAGCATCTCAGGCTTGGGATTTTGCAGTCCATCCTTCATTCTTCAGGTTGTCTACATTCCTTCACTGTACAATCTTGTGGCAGACTCTGAGCAGGTCTAGGACAAAATCCTCAACAATGGATGCATCCGAGAGAGAGAGAGGTGTTTCTAGACATTGTACTTCAATGAGGTACTCCTCAAACAGATATTTTTTTGCTTCCCTCTGAACAGACAACTTCCCCAGTGCCAGGTGCTCCTGATTATAAAGTTGGCCCCATGCATTTTTTTTTTGTAATAGGATATTTATTTCTGTATGACTATCCTACTCCTCTTCTACAACCAAAGACCCAGCACAAGATCAGGTGACCCCTTTTGGCCCAGACAGCACTGCTTTCCCCTTCTATTTTATCTGTCCAGGGGTAGTTTCCACAAGTTGCCTTGCAGGGTGGATCTTCTCACACAAGACAATGGGGCCTCTCATTCCCCCCACCCATCAATTGACATTTTGGGTAATAAAGTTCTGGTTTCTTATAGGTACCAATTTTCTGGGGATGTGCTTTGGGTTTTGAAGCGGACCAGAAGACCCACCAGTGGACAATTGCATATGACTAAATGGAAAAGATTTTCTATTTGGTGTCTCCAACATGACCTGGACCCTTTTTTCTTTGTGTAAGGTACTCAATTCTGCCATGGCATATTCATTTGTTAAAGTCCATTTATCAGCCATTTCCACTTGTCTGCCTCTGACTCCACCTGTGGCTTCTAGTTTTGAAGTCAAACAATTTTTGAAAGGCATCCTTCATATTTGGTCTCCAAGAAAGACCGTTCCTGTTACTTGGAGTCTTAATTTTGTTCTTGAGAAATTCAGTCCTCTTGAGCCTGCAGTTATATTGGTGGATCTTACTTCTGCCAAGAGGGTCTCTGAATTTCAAAGCACTCATGGCAGTTCCACCTATTTTAGCTTTTCATAGGGACAGGGTGTTTCTTTGTACCAATCATTTTATGCATAAGGTGATAAATGAATTGAATCAGTCCAGTCATCCTCCATTTTTACCTTCCCACAGAATCCTAGTGAGAGGGTTCTTCACACCTTGGATTTACGTAGCTCGCATATTGATTGGACAAGACAAAACATTTCCAGAAGTATGAGTAGCCTTTTGTTTTCATACCAGGGAATTGGGCTTGGCAGTATCCAAATAAATCACCTCCTGGATTTCTAAGGCCATTTTATATATAATGTATATATTTCCCCTGTTCTTTTCATGGCAAATTACTACTACTCCTGTTCATGCTCATTCTTCCAAGGCAGTAGCCTCTTCTGGTGCTTTTTCAAGGGTTTGCATACTAGCTCTATCCTGGAAGCTACTACTTTGGTCTCTACACATTCTCCAAACTTTACAAGTTGGATGTCATTCTAGAGCCATGATTGGGTTTGCCAACCTTTATGGGTCTTTGGAGGCGTCTTCCTCCTCGCGTGCTTTACAGTAGCGCTTTTACTCTTAGAAGGGTAAGTAATACTGAAGCAGTGATAAGGAAGGCCATAGTCCATTTGTGTAAGATCATACCATAACAGTAGAGGTCCTACTTTTCACTATTTCTGTATTCTGTCTCTCCCTTCTACTCTGTTATTTTCTTTCTAGCCTAGAGATCTTTCTTGCACCCTTTTCGTCTGTCTTTTTCCCTTCCTGGAAGTGTGTTGCTTTCCCCTGGGGTTGCTCTGGTTGTTCTGGGGGGGGGGTACTTTGGTTCTAAGGATTATACACTTGTATGACACTTGTGTACCTTACAACTTGCACATGGAACATGCATCTGACATATAGTGCCTGGAAAGTTTGAAGGCTTTAGTATGTTGACTAGCTGTTCATCTGTCAGCAGAGTATCACAAGAGTAAAGACTACAGCAACAGGAAGAAGTTGGACATCTGCTGTTACAGTAAGATCTTACACAACTGCAATTTGCTGTCCTCCATTTATCTGACAGAAAACCTGTTTTTAGCCCAATGTTTTATAGCCTCTATAAGGGGGTATTGACTAGTCATGTTTCAAGCTTAATTAGTAGACAGCCTGGTAAGTTATCCAGCCTCAAATGTAGTGGCCTTGGCCTTAGTGCCTTGAGAACTTGTTCTTGGGAGATTCAAGAAGGGTGTAAATGTTGGCTATTTGATCTGAGAATATTGGAGGGGAGAGGGAGTAAAGTTGAGAGTTAGTTGTCAGCCAGTAGGTTGGTTATGTCCTCTGGATATAATATTAGATATAACTTACTGTTGGGTCTCTGTAGTGCTGGACATTATTTCTGAGGTTTCTAACATAGGTAAAAAAGGCTTTGGTTATCTTTTGCCTGGGTGACTGTTTTATCTCATGTCTGGCTGTGGTTTATTTGATCAAGATCTAAAATTCCTTGTTTAGTTTACTAACATTTTTTAGCTTCTTGAGAGATTTATTTTGCCAGTAATTTTTTTTCTTTTCTTGTACAGCATGTCTGTTAAGGTTCCAACATAGGACTTTATTTTTTAATTTGGTATTGTATTTATTTCTGAGGGAGACTGATGTATCTATGCAGCTATTTACAGGTGTATAGAATTTGGCAGTAAAAGTTTCTGTGAAAGCAATGGGGACATTGAGATGGATGAGGGGTTTGAATTTTTGCTGGTCATCCCTCAGTTTTAGTCTTCACATAGTCTCTGGAGAATGCTTCAGTCTTACAGTGAATGTGACTGACTTGTGGTCCTATGTGACCAGGGAGGAGATTAGTCGAGAGGGAGCAGAGCTGCCCCATATTGGTAAGGACTAAGTCTGGGATTTTATCATCCTTGGATGGGGTATGGGCTAACTAGTCCAGAGAGTCTGTATTGATGAAGCTCTGAAATCTCTGTGAATACGTTTGAGGATTTATAGTTCTCCCAGTTTATAGTTGAAGTCTCCTTGGGGAATCATGCTTGGCTTAATTCATTAGGACTCAATAATGGTTAGGCAGTATGGACCGAGTAGGACATAGAGAGATCCTGTTGTCAGGTACAGTGTGATGTGGGATCTTGTACATGGAGGAGTTCCAGGTTATATTGTCTAACGAGTCTGGAAATATATTTAAGAAAAACCTTAATACATTTGTTTAATGTGGTGGGCCTATGAGTGGCATTGAAGCCCTGCACCAAGGGAGTGCTTTCACTGGTCTTAAACCAGGTCTGTCTGATACATATATTGATGCTTTCCAGAGGTAAGTAGTGCCTACAGGGTGTGGAGTTTTTGTTTAGGCTTCTAGTATTGAGCCAACAATACCTTAATGCTGTCTGAATTCTGTTTAGTTATGTTGGAAGCTTTAGAAAACTGACATTGCCTAAAATGACACTGGTGGTTGACAAGGTTTTGGTCATTATATGGAAGCCTTGGGGGGGGGGGGTAGGCCCTCCCTGAGAAAGCAGAACTGTCTGCCATCTCTTCCCAGGCTAATTTATATTGCGCACCCTTTGACACTAAAACCTTAAAATTTTTTTGTACTCTCATTCTTGCGGGTAGCAGAGGTTAGTAATATCTGCCTCCGACACATACTTCAAAAGCTGCATTACATTTCTGTTCATGTAGTCCAGGGAGGTATGTTTGAAGTAATTTACACCCATATGTACAATGATTGTCTTATATGTGTATTTCTGTTGCAAGGGCTTGAGTGTATATGTAATGTGGTGAGTCCTGATACCTGATAGGTGATTGACTGAAACTTTCTTTGCATAACCTGGTGAGTGGTTCATCAGTATGCATCACAATGAAGTCACTTATGACTAGGGTACTAGATTGTGTGGAATACCTCCTGAGCTTTAAAAATGAATCACTATGACTAGTGAATGTGTATTTAATGGTGGGTGCTGTGTGTTTGTGAATCTGGATTGCAAAGGATGCTCATTTCTTTAGAAGGCCTTTGTGATTTAGGTAGGTTGTTTTTAACTCATTCACTCCAATGGAGCTCAGGACATTTGCTCTGTAACTTCCAATGGGTGGAGCCTAATCCTTTTGAAAGAATCAAATTATGTCCTCACATTTCAAACATACGTCCATATCTCTGGAGCCATTGGGGTTATGAAAGAAGTATAAATGGAAAACACTTCAGCACAAACTATGTTTATAGTTGTAGTACTCTTTAGGTTATAGGTATTGAAATGAATTTTATAAGTCACAGAAACAGTAACTATTATCAAAGAAGAAACAAAGTGTGGTCCAGGCAAATGGTTCCAGCAAATGATAAAAGCCAATGTACTGAAAAATATAGTAGAACCAAAACCACAGCCAGTATCCAGAAAAAAGAAACTTTTAATGGTGAGTGCTTTCGTGACAAATTTTGCACGTCTATATCACGTTATCGAAAGTTTACTTAATCGAATCAATAAAGGTCGAACTTTATTGATTGATTAAGTAAAACATCGAATAACGTAAAAAAACTAAAAAAAACTAAATGGTGTAGGCAGGGGGACAAGCCCCCCTGCACCCCCACACTTAAATATACCAACTCTGAGACTGCACTGCATTGAGGTAAATGGAAATCTCCTCTTACGGAGATTTCCATTTATTTGCATGATGTTCTTCACTTTCGATATTGTCAGACTTGATATTGTCAACTTACGACAACGTGAAATAGATCCAATTTTGCCACTTCATCAGACAACACATCTCTTTACTTTGGTATTTAAAATGTATTCCAACCAATAAAAACTCATGTGTAATAGCAATTAAAACCATTAACAAGGCAATTAAAATTTAAAAACATAGATATAAATGGTCATCTTACTAAGTTCCTTTCCTGTAAAACTAGCTTTATGGAAGCCTTATCATTGAGCCCCTTCCCCATTGTAGCTCTCATCCTGATTATCCATTCTATTTCAACTATTTCTGTCTTATTGGCAACATCCCCTCTCCTTTCATTATTTCTGTTTCTTTAACCCTAACTCTAAATGTATGTGTACTACCATACTTGGCCATGTGTTTAGCCAAAGCATTATCATCTGCCCCCCCTGTGTACATCATAAATCTGTTCTCTCATCCTTTGCTTCAACATATGGTTGGTTTTGCCTATATAATATGAACATACTGTAGTGTGCCAAATAAACAAGATTGCTAGTGTTACAATCAGCAGATGCTCTAAACTCTTCCCTGTATCAAGGTGAACAAATGTGCCACTGCTATTGATGTATTGACAAAAATTATAGTTAGAACAAGGAAAGGTACCTCTATTCCCATTATGGGTATTATCTACTGAGTCCCTGTGATGACATCATAACCTTTTTAAGGATTTTTTATTTTATAGGCAAAGGTGGTATCTCCCATGATCTTTCTAATTCCATCTTCAGAGCATAATACTGCCTAGTTCTTTCTATAAATTCCATCTTCAGAGCATAATACTGCCTAGTTCTTTCTATAAATTTCTATCATGAGATTCACATTACTTGAATAGGTAAGGTGTATTCTCATTGACTAAGTGGTGCCATTTCCCTCTGTTCTGAAAAATAAGGCTTTCCTATAGTCTCCCGAAGCCTTGGAACCATAGACAGCCCATAATTAACTTCATCGTCCTTGTATTCTCTGTACAAAAATGTATTCTTCAGACTTGATAACTCCCCATCAAGGCTACTTTCATTTGTAGTCAACCTAGAGGTTCTCAGCCCCTGTCCTTTTATGAGATTTTTAAATATATAACTTGGATGTATACTATGCCTATGAACATAGCTATTTTTGTAACATCCTTTCCTATATATCTGTGTGTTAAAATTGCCCCCCAGGTCCTGATTAATCCTTACATCCAAGAAGTCTATTGTATCATAAGCCTTATTCATGGTGAATTTCAAGAAGTTTGTGCTGCTCCTCCACTGGCCCAGAGGCAGAGGAGATCTGAGGTATTCTGGGTCTTAAGAACCTTTCTTGGACAGGCCCAGACAGCAACCTTAAGGGGTTGCCTGACTGCTCTACTCTGGAGGCAGTCTGGGGACGATGGTCATTGCACTTGGTGGCATGGGTGTCCATAACATCAGGCCACTGGGTGCTTCAGATCATATCCAGAGGATACACTATCCCTTTTGGGGATCACAATCAATGCATCCAAATCACTTCTAAATCCTGTCCAGGTGATAGACTACATTGGGGCAAGGATTGACACCTTACAGTGCAAAATCTTTCTGACCTTGGAGAGAGAGTACAAAACCTGAGGATGCATGTCTTCTCTGATCTACCGTTCTCAACTTTCATCAGCAGAATCGGTGTTGAGGGCCTTAGGTTCAGTGAAAGCGACCATTATGCTTCTTCTGTGCGCCCGGTTACATATGAGAATTCTATAGTGGACACTAGCTGTACAATGCTGCCTGTGGGAACTTCCATTATCATATCCCTTCTGTGGTGGACGTGCTCTCCGGAGAACTTGGAGGGATGACCCTTTGTTTCAGCCCCTGTCCAAGCCACAGTTACCACGGATGCCTCCCAACTTGGGTGGGGGGGGGGGCATTGTTCGGGCAGGACAGTCCAAGGCCTTTGGTCCCCTGTAGAGACCAGCTAGTACATAAACATTCTAGAGATGAGGATGGTCCTTTTGGCGTTGGAAGCCCTTCATGCCATTCTTCCTCTGGGAACCATTACAATTCAATCAGACAACATGTCAGTGGTCTGGCACCTCGACAAACAGGGAGGGACCAGGTCTTACCCCCTTTGTCGCAAGGCCATGAGAGTGTGGGAATGGGCGATCTCCACTGGTCACTTTCTCATAGCAGTGCTCATTTCGGGATGGTCCAACATTTTAGCGTAGGTTAAGTTGGACTATTCTGACGCCTTATGAGTGGTTTATGAATCTTTCAGTAGCGGAGCAGATCTTCCTTGAGTGGGGTCAGCCTTGCGATCTCTTCACATCTCCTTCCAACACGAAGTGCAGTGAGTTTTTTACTCTGAACCCCCTGACGGGGGAGTCCACCAGAGATGCTCTAGTCCATGCTTGGCCTCCTGGTCTTCTGTATGCTTACCCTCCAGTATCTCTTATTCCGAGGTTTCTACAGAAAACTCGACTGGGGAGCAAAGTGATCCTCATTGCCCCATTTTGGCCTTGCCAAGTATGGTTTCCCTTCCTTTGGTCTTATCATCTGGCTCCGCCCTGGATCTTTGATCCCATTCAGGATCTGATTTCACACCCATCGGGACTCCTCATCTGAACCTGGACAGTTTGAAGCTCACGTCGTGGCTGCTACAGTTCCCATGATCGCTAGGATTCCTGGATTATCCTCTTCAGTTAGGTCTATTCTGGTGGCTGCTTATAAGTCTTCAACCAGGAAGGTTTACTGCAGCAAATGGAAACATGTTTCCTTTTGGGCTTCTCAAAGGAGTTCACTGCACCTAATTCTGCCATTCTTGATTTCCTAGCCAATATTTTTCAACAGGGAGCTAGTTCTTCTACTATCAAAGTTTAATTGGCTGCCATTTCTCATTTTCATGTGGTTGAGAATTCTGCCTCACTGGCCTCCTCCAGACTGTGTAAAGCCTTTATCAAAGGGACCTTTCTGATGTTCTTCGTGTTTCACTGTTGCAGTCATCACACTTGGGTTATCTGCCTGCAGGTAGCCCTCAGTCGGCCCGAATACCAGAGTCTTGGGATTTCTGTGTCTGATGCTGTCGCTTCTTCCATGACATCAGGGGTATAAAACATGCAGCTGACGCCATTACACCAGCTTTTCTTGCCGAGCAGATTCCAAAGCAGAAGCAGTTCACAAGTGCCGGTCGGCCACCTCCTGAAATTTTCAGTTTTCGAGTTTCAGACCTGAAGTCTTCTAAAAGATAAGTACCACATTGGGGATCCTTTCTTCTTGCTCTAACCAATGTCAGAAAAAAATAATTGTGTTGCCTATGGAAAGCAAATACCTCTCAGAGATTTTCATTCGTAGATTCCGTGGTGGTACAGTGGTAGCATTGTTACCTCACAGCAAGAGGTTCTCCCGTTTGATTCTTGGCTTGGCTTGGGAGTGCCTTCTGTGTGGAGTCTGCATGTCCTCCCCGCAGTTGGGTAGCATTCGAAAGACATGCATGTGTAAATGGGTGTGCCTTCGTTGAAGGTTGGGCATTGAGCTGGCACCTCTGCATTTCGTAAAAATCTACTGCCAATCATTAATGGACCGGAGTTCCGCTGTGGCGACCCCTTACCGGGAAAAATCCGAAAGACAAACAACAAAACTGCATCACCTGTTTAGGCCCAGACCACGACGTTCCTTGCTGTCAGTTTTGTGGCTTGTTCAACACCCGAACTATTCGTCATTGGACTATTTTTGTCGCTAAATTCTTTCACTCTCATTCTCCATATTTTGAAATGGCTTCGATAAGCCATCTGACTACTGATCTTCCAAAAAGGTAAGGATAAAGACAGAGATCGCATAGGTCCAAAACTGCTAACGAAGCTTCCGTTAAGCTAGTCACCAGTCCGCCGGTACTCAGCGAGGTGCTTTCGCAGACCCTGATACCTGCTTCTACAGATTTGCAGGTCTCTACTGAGCCCCATTCAGAGTCCGGTATGCCGCGAGATGCTTCTTCGACTATGGAACCTGTGGATGTCTCTACCTTTGATGGGTCTGGAGCCGCTGTGCAGGCACTGGCTTCTGAGGGTGTATTCAGGCCTTCTGATGTTCATATTAAACCGACAGCTTTGTTTCAAACCAAAAATACTGAATTTCTCAGGCCCAGAGTTTGCACTACGCCTAGGAAACAGACAGCCAAAATGCATACTCAGGCCCCCATGCCACAGAAACAAATGCTTAGAATGACTGAAGACCTTATTACTTTAATTAGGGGAAGCCAGCCTTCCCCCTCTAAAAGACCTAGAATTGATTTTCCTTCTGATTTTTCAGATCATGAGTCCAATGACTCTGACTCTTCTGATTACCAGGACATACCTTTATCTACGTATGATGCAGAGGACTCCATTCTCTCTGCTTACCCACCAGAGGACTTTTCTTTTGGTGAAATCCTGCATACCCTCAAAGAGCATTTCCACTGGGAGTGCCAGGGCTACCCACAGTCCAAAACGAGACTCGGGGAATTTTTAAACTTGCCTCAGCACAGGCCTCTAGCTATTCCTCCTATTCTGGAAATTGTAGATGTCTTCATGGAATCCAGCCTTACCCCTGATACTTTGCCTCCAGCTCCCAGGAAACCTGACAGATACTACAGAGTACCTGACTTCCACAAATTCCTCTCTAAGAATCCTGCTGCAAATCCAGAGACCATTTCCCAGGGACAAAAACCCTATCCCTTCGGACAGGGATTCAAGGGCTTTAGACATATGGGGTAAGAGGGTGTACACATCTGCTACTCTTGCCATCAGGAATTTAAATTGACAGTTTCATATGTTAAAGTATCAGCAACATATTATGGAGCTAATTAAACAGAAAATTATGTTGATTCCTGATTGTGCAGAACATAAAGATTTACAAGAGTTAATGCATTCTGCTAACCAAGTTGGAAAACATACTTTACAATGTGGTTTTGATGCCTTAGAAGCATCTTGCAGGGCTGCTGTCACAGGGTCTGTTCTTAGAAAGCATGCTTGGCTTAAGGAACAAATCCTGCCAGACCATGTCAAAGCAAAATTACTCGATGCTCCATTAAATAAGAGCATCTGTTTGGCACTAAAGCAGAAGAGGTCCTCAAAAAGATGGAGGAAAAAGCTAAATCTATGCAAACTATTAAATATTTCCTACAGGTACAGTACATAGATTCAGTAGGCATTGGCCTTCTAAAAATTGGTCTTTTCCAGTCCCTCCCAGACCTTCTCAGTCCAAACTCAGGGGCAGCAGATCACCAAGACTACAGTCTCAGGGTATGCACAGATCTAAACAATGGAGTGCTCCCGTCTCAAAAACAGGGAGTAGTAAGCCACCACCCTATGGTAAAAATTCACAATGACTTATCCTTAATTCTTCCAAGTCTTGCCCAAGTACTTGTACCCGGAAAACTAGCCCTGCATGCAAAAAACTGAGAGTACATTACCCAGGACAGATGGGTCTTGAACATTGTATCCCAGGGATACAGATTCTACTTTCACTCACTGCCAATTCCAAGTGGATGCCAGACCTCCCCCCAAACCCAAAAGCAAGTACTTTTTCTTCTCAGTATCAACGCTATTCAACCTATTCCAGTAGAGCAGAGGGGACAAGGTTTTTACTCCAGACTGTTTCTGGTACCCAGAAAAGAAAACTCTTAGAACCACCAGGAAGGTGTTGAGAATAAACAGATCCAGGATAGGGTGCCAAGATTCAAAATGCTTACTCTCCAACAGCTGCTTCCTATGTTACCCAAGGACTCCTGGCTAGCCACCCTAGACTTAAAAGAAGCTTATCTGCACATCCCCATAAGGGAATCTTACAGGAAATATCTACATTTTAGAGCAGGCCGTATGCGCTATCAGTTCTCTGCACTTCACTTTGACTTATCCGCTGTGCCCAGGGTATTCACAAAATGCCTAGCTCCAGCCATTGCATATTGCAGGCAGAGAAAAATCCACATTTACCCATACTTGAACGATTGCCTAATTCAGGCGGACAGTCAGGAATTGCTACTCCAGCACCTGACATTTGTGCAGAGACTTCTAATTTCACTGAGGTATACCATCAACGAAAAGAAATCACATCTGGTACCCAGCCAAAAGATTGTATTCCTGGTAGCATGCTTGAACACAACTTCCCAGATGGCATTCCTCACTCCAGAAAAACAAATTTATTTGACAAACTACTACAATCTACTGGCCACCCAAAACCAGCTAGCTGCAAGAAAAATACTGCAAGCCCTAGGGTTCATGGCCTCTTGCATTCTACTAATTCCATATGCAAGACTGCATATGAGGAAAATTCAATGGTATTTAAAAAAACAAAAAACCTCTGGTGTCACCATTCTAAGAACCTGGAAACAATGACTTGTCTAAGGACAGAGTTCCTTTGGTGAGCAGAGGCCTGCTATCATAACAAGGGACTCCTTTTCACTCAAACCCCTGCCGCTCTAACCCTAACAAATGCATCAGACTATGCATGGGGAGGGGCTCACATGGCAGGACAATGCATTCAAGGCAAATGGAGTCCAAAGCAAATGCACCTGCATATCAATCAAAAAGAAATGTTAGCTGTACAGAATGCTCTGACAGCCTTAAAGTGCCTTATTCTCCCAGGGAAACTATTGATAGACAACACCACAGTTATGTGGTACATAAACAAGCAGGGGGGAACCCATTCCTACCCACTCTGCAGGTTAGCCATGGCTCTGTGGAACACAGCCTTGAGCAATCAAGTGCACCTGCAAGCTCAATTCCTGCCAGGCAAACTAAATTCACTGGCAGATGACTTAAGCAGAAATCTAATGGACCCACACAAGTGAAAACTGGAACCCAAAATCATTCAAACTTCTGATCAACAGGTGGGTGGCACCAGAGGTGGACCTCTTTGCTTCCCCGCAGAACTATCAATTGAGCAAATATTGCACCAGAACTCCCCACAGCTAATCATAGAAAGTGGATGCCCTATCCTTTACATGTGAATATCTCTCAGTCTATGCCTTTCCCCCTCTGCCCCTCCTCTTGAAGGTTCTACTAAAGGTCAAACAGGACAAGCCTGATTGCACCAGACTGGCCACACCAGCATGGGTACCCACTTTTGTGCAGTCTGACAGTAGTGCCACAATGGCACCTGCCTCAGACCCCTTCCCTACTGTCCCAGCAGGAGGGCCAGATTTTGCATCCTCTGCTACAAACCCTGAACCTAGCAGCCTGGCTCATCCCCTGAACTCATCACCAGCAACCCTCAGTAAACAGGTGCTAGATGTCATCCTTGAGGCAATGAGGCCTAGTACTAGAAAATCCTATTCAGAAAAGTGGAAAAGATACTGTTCTTGGAGCCACTCTCAGGGAATGGACTCAGCTGTGCCCAACTTACCTCATATACTAAATTACTTAACAGAAATGCTCCACAAAGGCCTAACATTCTCTTCAATTAAGATTCATGTCTCTGCCATCTCAGCTCATTATAATACTGAGCCACCCCTCTCCTCTCATCCTCTGGTCAAACAGTTCCTGAGAGGAGCCAAAAATTTAACCCCCCCCCCCAGGAGAGCTCCCACTTCAGCCTGGGACTTTAACTTTGTATTGGAGAAGTTCACGCTTCCACCCTTTGAACCTGCGGCTACAGCAGAGTTAAAATTCCTCTCCTGGAAAACAGCTTTACTTATAGCCATCACTTCAGCAAGAAGAGTGTCTGAATTGCAGGCCCTTATGGCCATGGAACCCTTAATGATCTTCCATGCAGACAGGGTTTCCTTCAGAACTAACCCATCTTTTATGCCCAAGGTGTGGTATCTAGTGTGGCTTTAAACCAATCCATTCATTTGCCAACCTTTTTCCCTACTCCTCAGAATAAGGGGGAAAGGATCCTACACTCCCTGGATGTGCACAGGCAGCTTAGGTTCTATCTGGACAGGACTAAACCTTTCAGAAAATCTGACCACCTGATAGTCAGCTTTGCTACAGGGGCAGAGCCATTTCAAAGCAAACCATTTCTAAATGGATAGCACACTGCATCCATTTCTGCTACAAACACCATGGGAAACCTACCCCACAGGGGATCAGAACACATTCCAGTAAGGCTACATCAACCTCTACAGCATTTCTCAGGGGAGTCCCTACCAGGGACATATTGGAAGCTGCAATCTGGAGCTCTATATACACCTTCACCAAGCATTACCACTTACCTATCTTTTCTAAATCCAGAGCTGGATTTGCCACAGCAGCCTTACAGGGCCTGTTAGCCAGCCCCAATGCTTCTGGACTGCCTCCACCCTTCCTCAGCTTTGGGAATCTACCCAAGTGTGATGACTGCAACAGTGAAACATGAAGAACATAGTACAGTTGTGTACACTTGCCATAAATGTAGATGTTCAAGTGTATTCACTATTGCAGTCCTGGTTACCCTCCCTCCAGCCCCCTGACTTCTCTAAACTTCTACTTATCCTTTTTGTTTGGACATATTTTATAACATTTGTAGTTACTTTTTACTGGGGGTGTTCCACACCATGTAATTGCTTCCTATTTTGGGGACTCCTGATATCTGGGGCAAGAAAAACTGATGTAATGGCGTCTGCTGCATATTTTATACCCCTGATGACCTGACGTCATGGAAGAAGTGACAGCATCTGATGCAGAAATCACAAGACTCTGGTATTCGGGCTGACTGAGGGCTACCTTCAGGCAGATAACCCAAGTGTGATGACTGCAACAGAGAATACACTTGAACATCTACATTTATGGTAAGTGTACACAACTGTACTTTATGCTTCCCAGTCAAGGATCCTGTTCCCCCATGGGACCTTACTATGGTTCTTCAAGCTTTGGTCATTCCGTCTTTTGAACCTGCTGCAACCACAGATCTAAAATTTTTATCTTTGAAAACAGCATTCCTGGTGGCTATCACTTCTGCTAAAAGGGTTTTAGAACTGCAAGCTTTGTTCATCAAAGTTCCATAAAGATAGGGTTTGTCTTTGGACCAATCCATCCTTTCTTCCTAAGGTGGCATCACAAGTTAATATCAATCAGACCATTAATTTACCTGTCTTCTTTCCTAACTTTGCTAACAGAATGGAATACAAACTCCACTTGTTGGATATTCATAGACAGTTACAATTTTATTTACACAGGACCAAAAACTTCCGTAAATCCGATCAGCTGTTTGTGTCCTTCTCTAAACCCTTTTCGGGTAAACCTATCTCCAAGGTCACTATTGCTAGGTGGATTTCCTCATGCAGCCTTCAGATCTATAAGGATAAAGGTATGTCTCCTCCAGGTCAGGTGAAAGCTCATTCCACTAGGTCCATGGCTACTTCTGTGGCCTTTTGGTCTAGAATCTCATTGGATGATATTTGTTCTGCAGCTACTCGGTCCTCATCTCATACCTTTATTTCTCACTACAAATTGGATTTGACTTCTAGAAGGAGAGCATCCTTTGGTACCATGGTGCTCTGGAATATCCTTCCACAAGGGCCACCCAGGAGTTTAGTAGCTGGGGACTCTATCCCACAGGTTGAAGACCAAATGAAGTAAACTACTTCAGATAAGGAAGTTATGTACTCACCATAACATTACATCTGAGTAGTTCTACTTCATTTGTTTTCAACCATCCCTCCTCCCCCCTGACCTTGTCATATGAACAGCCTGCGGGCTGCAGTTGTAGGTCATAAAGTATTTGTCAGGTCGGGTTATCAGTATAAGGGTCAGCAAACTCGATCTGGGGGTTGGAAGGTAGTGGAGGTGTATTGTGGGTAAGGGGAGGAGCTTGGAGCAGATGCTAGTGAAATTGCCGGCTCTGATTCGATACGGATCTGGTATCCCACTTCTCAGATGGAACGTTATGGTGAGTACATAACTTCTTTTTAACATCTGTTTACCTGCACTAGGCAGAAGTCACATATTAATGCAGTTGAGTTTACCATTGTTTAAGCTTTAAGATGAAATCTTTCAAAATCTTATGCACAGCATGATTTTGGAATTACTGATGCATATATGAGAAACAATATTTGACACCTAGAGGCGTCAGTAGGAGTTAACTGCAAAAGCACCTGGAGGCATCACTCGGATGTAATGAGTTAAGAGCCTCTGCATATGTAGTTGTATGTGTTTGGTGTGAGCTGTATACAATTGATGTTTTGTAATGTGTCACTGACGTACTTTTTTTTGTAGAAGCTCTGTGCAAGACCTTTGCCTCCAATAACATAACTACATCTCTCAATGTGTGTCAATTTAAGTTTTAGGTGATTATTAGTAAACATGAGACAATTGCAGAATTCCCATTTCAGCCAAGCCGGCTGCAGAGACAGAAGGAGTGCAAATCTATGGTTCCAAATGCTTACTAATGTGGGTTACAAAGTGTTTTATTGGGGGGAGTAGGGCCTAGGAGGTTAAGCCAAGTCTCCACATGAGGTAACACCCCCTTAGTGTAAGGTTTGAAACATTATGCAGCTGTTGTGGGTAGAAAAAAAAAAACTTAGTTTGAGCACCACACTATGTAGGTAGCAAAGTAATTTGTCTATACTGCCCATGAGATTACGTTTGACACCCAGTGATCTAATTCTTAACTCTGGTTTATACATCTGTAACTAGGATTCTAACTCATTCCCTGCAATGGAATTCTTGAGATGTCCTATGACAATGTTGCAGTATTCAGTACAGAAGGGATGCCCTGCCCTGGGAAGCCCATTGCTCAGCCAGTATAAATAAGCTTAGAGATCTTGTTTGCACCGTATGTCACATTTATGCTCCCTGCATAGAACGTGGGGCATAAAAGGGACGTACGGACACAATTGCCTAAAACTTTTTTTGCTGCCAATTGGTTTGAACACTTTGTTGCTGTACTGAATATTTAGCAACACCAGATAAGGTGCATATCTTTGCTAAGCATTATACGTTGAATATGGTTTCTAGGGCCAAAACAGGTTTTGTTGAAACCAATTTGTGTGGGTTTGTTGAGGGCTCTTCTCAGCCATCCCCCTCCCATTCTGTTTCTTGAGTTTTTTTACTCTCCCTCTTGTACCAAATACTGCAGCAGTGATATAGAAGGGCATAGTACAGTTGTGAATAATCTTAACATAACAGTAGATATCCTCTTCACTGTTGCAGTATTCACTCCCTCCCTACAACCCCTTTTGTTCTGTATTTTTTTCTTCTGGATGTGCATGGACTCCTTTGTCTGTGACAACTGTTCTGTTTTGGGGCATTTCAGTTCTAGGTAGTTGCATCCATACATTCCTTGAGCTTATTTGTATTGGCCGAGTGATGGGCTGCCCAGGGCAGGACATCCCTTCTGTACCGAACACTGCTACAGTAAAGAGAAGGGCATCTACTGCTATGGTAAGAGCAGTACTTTTTTTTAATTTCCAGTGGGTATGGTCCGAGCCGTAGTCAGTGTTCATAATTCCCACTGACTCAGTGGCATTTTAACTTTGGTACCCCCCAATCAAATCTGGTTGAACCTAAAAAGAAAAATCAGTATAAAACTCTCTCTACCTATGGTTCGTGACTGTGTTGGGGGCCAGTGCTCAGCCCCCAGCCCAGCTACCTATTTCCTTGTGGCCTCTAATGTAGCTGTACCAGCCACTATGGAACAGGGGTTAGACACATCCCCTAGGGCTGTTCAAGTACCTGTTGCAGGTAAGAGAAAACCAAATCCTTTAGTTCCAGGAGTATTCTGGGGTAAGAAACTCCTTGCCAAACATAATACTCTATACCCAGATATTTTGTCTAGTGAAGTTCACAAGGAAAAGAAAAAGAAGATCTGATGTCAATTTTCATTTTATCCTCAATATATGGGTTTGGATCTGAGCTTCAGAACAGAGACTGCTATTACTACACCTCGCAAAAGCCAAAAAAACTCACACTTAACCCTTACCCATAACACTCCTCTTCCAGTTACCTCAGATCTCGTTTTCTGCTCTTCATGACAGATGTGTTCACGAGCTAAGTGTTGGTTTATTGATATATTTCCTTTTGAAAGAGTTCTATTTCTTTATTGCTTTAGTTATTAACACACCCACTACTTTCTAAACCTTTTAAAATTATCCTCTCCTCTTTCTGTATACCTCATTGTATTCTGAACTGTCATTGTTAATAGTTTTTTCCTCCTTGTGTACACCTCAGTATATTCTGATCCATCACTGTTGATAGTTTTCTTCCTGATGCTTTTTCCTTCTGTAAAAAAAAAAAAATTCTTTCTATAGTGTTACTGTTTGCGAGGCCTTTCTCCCTGTGTGTGTGTATGGGGGGGGGGGGGTTGTATGGCTAGCTTGTAGATGCCATTGTTAATTCTGAAATCTCTTCATTATGGCTTATAAACCTAAACTCTCTGGATTCAAAATATACCAGAAATGAGGGCACAAAATTAAGATGTCAGACGCTCATTTGCATTGTGCCTGTTGCCTGGGCCCTGTTAGCCTTCAAGGAGACTGCTCAATTTGTCAGAGTTTGTCATAGGGCACTAGTGGAAAGATGTAACAAATTTATTTTGAAGGGTATGCTTCCATCAGCTTTCAGTGAAGCCTTATCTGGTGCTGAGAAAGCCAAGAGTAAGACCAATGTGTCTTCCCCTTCTTCCTCATAATCTTCCTCCAAAGCTTTGGAGAAACCAACAAAAAGAAGGTTGTTGGTGTCTTCTACTCCATTGGAGCTATCCTTGAAAAGAGCTGAGTTTTTGGTTCCTTTGGGACCCTTGGAACCAACTGACTCCACTATTAAAACTTCGGTGCTGAAGGGGCCTGTGGAACCTAGTTTATCAGAGCAAAGTCTTCGGCACCCAGCATTTTGGTGCAGGAGCATTTGTAATATTAGACTAAAAACCATTGGTGCAGACATCTCCTTTGTCGCCAACTACTTCGGCACTCAGTAAGTAATTTCAGGAGCAGTATGGACCTTCTGAGAACCTCATATTCACCCTCTATTGAACCCTTTGAAGGAAGGCTGCCTTTGCCTTTTCTGGAAAGTCCAAAATCGCCCTCCACCCTTTCTATCCATTCCACCAAGAGCTTAACTGAAGATGATGTGGACAGGCTGGTGAATAAGATACTGCGAGCGAGAGGATTGTCTGGTACCTATTTGGATCCAGCCCCATCAGGTATGGGAGCCAAACTTTCCATTACCCCTCCAGTTTTTCCTTCTCTGATTTCATCTTAAGTATTAGAGTTCTATGCTCAGCCACTGGACACCAACTGCATCTGTTCTGGAGATTTCCCTATCTTCGGAACTGGTTCTTGCTTGGAGGTTTTCAGGCCAATTGGATTCAGAAACCTCATGGAGCCAAGTCTGTCCTGCCAGCTCCGGGGGGCAAGTCAACTCCTATTTTTTCTGAGCTGTCTGTGCTTCTTGGAGCTTTGGCATGGATTGGCTCAGCTCCAGCTTCAGTCTCAGAAGCTGTCACTTCAGAGTGGGGACTAACCTCTGTTCAGTCTCTCTTCTCTCTTTGGGAGGGGGATTCAACTTTCGAGGCAATGGAGAGAGCCCTGACTGCAGCAGACAGACAGTTGGCCCTTCCACTTCAGAACTAATGTCCCTTTCCTCCTCACACCCAGCTGTTCAACCTGCACTCCCACTGGCTCAGCGAGTGCCAAGTCTGCAGTTGTACCAGGTAACAGTTCTCGCCTCTTCTGATACCTCCAAAGATAACCCCACTGAGGATGTCCCTAAGAAAAGAAAGTGCAAGAGGAAGCACTTGGATTCCCTACCAACTTCGATAAAGGGGAGGGATCCCCAAGGTCACCCCCTGATGTCTCCTTTGGAGACATCCAGGAAATATTGAAACAGATGGGTAATGATGTCCCAAAATCCCTCTTCCAAGGAGTCAATGTACCTGTAGGCCTTTGGCACTCGACCCTCTACCTCTTGGGTAACTCCACCCATTGACAAGCTCATTCAGTTGATCTCTCAGTGGGTGTGGAAGGCCCCTGATACTATTGAAGCAATCTGCAGGAGACCTGACAAAATTCTACCCACCTCTGAAGGCAAACAGTTCTGGACCAAAGGGTTAGCTGTTGATGCCATGGTTGTGGCAGCAGCCACAACGAAGGAACTGGCCTAAGAGAGTTCCTCTATTCATCCACCCAACAGAGTCTCAGCCAATAGATAGATTGAGAAGCGGATGTATGCATCATCTACCTTTGCTGTACGGTATTTGAATTTCTTGTCACATTTTATCAGACTTCAGTGGGATCTGGTTAAGGAGTTGTCTGATACCCTTGCAGGAACCATTTCTGAGGATATTCAAGAAAAGGTGGCTTCCCAGTTGGTTACCCTGGAGCCTGTGTCAAATTTATCCATGAGGCTCATTGCTCATGCAGCCAAAGTGACCACCTGAGTGGTGGGTTCAGGCATTGCCATTAGTAGACACACCTGGATGTGCCTATGTGACTTGTGGAGCCATTTAAGTGCACCCTTTGACAGATATCTGTCTTTGACCCAAAAGTTAAACTTTATCCAGGTGTGAAAAAGATGGAAAGACCCTTTCTGCTGTGGGTGTACGTTTTTCTGCTCCTCAACAACCATTCTCAAGAAATCAGGGAAGCAGTGTGAAAATGTGGTTCAAGAAGTCCCAAGGGCCTTTTCAAGACACATGTGGAGGGAGTTCCATAAGGGGCAGAGAGGGGAACTTTAATGGAAGATGCTGCCTGCCCAGCAAAAGTGGCCCGCAAAACCAGGGTTTCCAGATATTTTCTATGTTAAATCCTCCCAGTGCTCTTGAAAGTATGCCCGATTCTTGTCCTCTGGAGGCAGTCAGGGGACACTTGTCCCTGTACCAAAATTCCTGACTACAACTAACATTGGATGCTTGGGTGCAGAAGATTATATCCAGCGGCTATATAATTTCCTTTTCCCTTCCTCCTCCTCGTATGCAAGAAAATCCCTGACGTTCCACCCAGTCAGAGGGAACAAGCAGTTCTAGAAATCCAAAAACTAATAGAAAAAAGTCATCCAAGAAGTCCCACCAGACCAGATAGAGTCCGGCATTTACTCAAGATTCTTTAGTGCTAAAAAGACAAGGGACTGGAGACCAATTTTGGATCTAAGTGTACTGAGCAAATCAGTTTGTCCAACCAAATTCCGGATGGTCACGGTAAAGTCCATTCTTCCATTTTTGGAAAAAGATGATTGGATGTGCTCACTAGATCTTCAGGTTGCGCATTACCATGTAGTACTCAAACGTCCATAGATTCTTTACACCCGTGAGATTATAGAAAATCAGAGCTCAGGTATAGAAAGTAATCGACAACAAAAGAGTAACAACTCATCTAGTTCTTCAAGCTCTGTGCTCAATGGCTGTATCTAAAACTCTAGTTCCCTTGCCAAGATATCACATGAGGATACTTCAGTGGTTGCTGGCATCTCAATCGTCATTGTTACCACCCAACCCATGTCAGACTGAGTTTGATCACCATTCATTGCAGAAAAGATTTAGCTTGTTGGATGCATTCTGAAGACCTTCTAGGTCACCCCTTTGTCACATCACAACCCCAAACTATAGTGACCACGAATGCCTCCCAGATGGGGGAGGGGGCATTATCTGGGCAAGGCTGTCCAAGGCACTTGGTCCTCTAAAGAGGCCAACTTGCATATCAATGTACAGGAGCTAAGGACAGTGCTTTTAGCATTGCAAGCATTTCAGAACTGCTGCTCCATTATGAACAATTGCAATTCAAACAGACAATATGTCAGTGGTTTGGTACATCAACAAACCAGGAGGAACCAAATCCTGTCCCCTTTGTTGAGAAGCCCTGAGTGTGACAGTGGGTGATCTCATCCAACCACTTTCTGATAGCAACATACATTCCTGGGAGTTCAAATACGATAGCAGACTAACTAGGCAGGTGTAGTTTCCTGCCTCACAAGTGGTCTTTCATTTCAAAGGTAGCGGAAAGGATTTTCCCTCAATGGGGCCAGCCTTGTTGTAACCTATTAGTCTCTCCCCTAAACAACAAATGCAGCATCTACTTTGTTCTGATCCCCCCTCCTGGGGCATCACCGAGAGATGCTCTTCTTCACAGTTGGCCCTCCAGACAGCTGCATGCCTTTCCCTCAATTCCTGTAATCCCAAAATTCATACAGAAAGCAAGTGGGGCTGAAGGGCAATGTAATCCTCATTGCACCTTATTAGCCTCATCAGATGTTTCCCCATTCTTTGGCCTTATCTGAGTCAACAACCTTGGATTCTGGACCCGGCTCCAGACTTTCTATCCCATCCAGAGGGATTAATCCATCTGAACACTGTAAGCCTCAAACTGACATCTTGGTTTCTCCAGTTCCATTAATAGCCAGGCCTCCCTTACTTTCCTCCACGGTACATCATATTTTCTTAGCCTCTCATAAGCCAGCTACCCATAAACTCTATGCTAGTAAATGATAGAGGTTTACCTTTTGGGCTCATGATAACAATATTGATCCTTTTTCAGCTCCCGTTGATAAAATCCTAGAATTTTTAGCTTCACTTTTTAAAGCAGGTGCTTCCCAGTCTACAAAAAAAAATTAAATTAACTGCTATTTCTAATTTCCATAATGGTTTTAAATAATCTTTTTTGGCTTCTCACAGGCTTTGTAAGGCCTTCTTTATAGGAATACTCTTGTTAAAACTCCTTATACAGATCATACCCCTCCTTGGGATCTCAAGTTAGTGCTGCAAGCCATGGTTCAACCTCCCTTTGAACCATCAGCTGAATGTGATCTGAAGTTTTTATTCTGGAAAACGACATTTCTAGTCACAATAATGTCTGCTAGAAGAATTTCAGAAATATAAGCCCTATGTATATCTCCTTACCTGATTTTCCACAAAGATAAGAGTTTTGCTAAGAACTAATCCTTCCCTTTTTGCCTAAGGTATTGTCAGAGACCAACATTAATCAGATTTACATTTACCAGTATTTTTTTCCAATTTTGCTAACAAAGGTGAATAGTGCTTACATTTATTAGATGTTCACAGACAAATGCGTTTCTGCCTACACTGAACTAAGGGTTTGAGAAAATCTGACCAGCTGTTTGTGTCATTTTTATCTACAACACTTGGCCAGCCAGCGAGCAAATTGATGTTAACCAGATGGGTCAAAGAATGTATTTCTTTCATCGATGACAAAAAGAAAATGTTTGCCTAGGCATTTAAAGGCACATTATGCAACAGCTGTAGCTACTTTAGCAGTTTTTCAGTTTAGAGCTGTTATGGATGTTGGTGCAGCAGCAACTTGGGCTTCTCCTCATAATTACCTTTTACAAATTGGATCTGGTCTCCAGGGGAAGAGCATCATTTGATCCTGTGGTACTCAGAAATATCCTTCCTTGGGTCCTCATAAGGTCTAAGGTAGCTGGGGACTCTGGGATAAAATGTAAATCAACAACATTGGATAGAGAAGTTAAGTACTCACCCTAACGTTCTATCTGCGTTGTCCATTTTCATTTATCCTTGACTCCTCTCCCCTTAACTTTTTTGGTGGAATGGATAATGGACATATCACTTATTGTTATGGTTCCAGATATGGGGATTGTTATTCTTGTATGGTTCCAGATATGGTCTTGGTGAAGGCTTTTGTGGGCTTTCATTCTGTTTTTCAGCAAGCTTGATCTGAGGTAACTAGGAGAGGAGCACTGTAGGTAAAGGTTAAGCTTGAGAGTTTTTGGCATTCACAAGCTGTAGTAATGGCCGAGTCAGTTCCGAAGCTAGAAACCAAACCCATATGTCGAGGATAAATGAAAATGGACAACACAGTTGGAATGTTATTGTGAGTATATAACTTTTTTTTTCATCATATAGCTAACAATCAGATTATAACTATTTATAAGGCTGACGTGGTTTTGTTGGCTAAGAGTGTTTTGCAGGCAGATAGTTCCGGTGGTTGAGCTATGATACATATCTCTAATGCTTGTTTGGCTAGAGACCTAACCTTTCTGGCATTTTAGAGAATGAGGAGGACAATGGTGAGTTCCTAGCTGACAGAGTCCAGTCACTCTAATTCTCTGGAAGGTGAGCCTGAGTTTAAGTTCAAACAAATGTTCACTTTTTCCTTTGAGAGTTGCTAAAGTTAGTGAAGTTTTCTCAGATTTTATTTGGATAAGACTAAAGCTATAAGAAAATCTGAACCGTTTTGTTTCCTTTCATCCTAGGACTTTAGGATTAGCAGTTTACAAGCAAACTATTTCTACTTGGATTTCAAAGGGTATTTCTTTTTGTTGCACTTTTCATGACAAGTCTTCCTTCTTCTGTAAACGCTCATTCTACTAGAGATGTGGCACCTTCTGGTGCTTTTCTCAAGGGCTTGGACATTAATTCTATTCTTGAAGCAGCTACTTTGACTTCTGTGCATACTTTTACCAAACACTACAAGTTGGATGGTATCTCCAGAGCTAGAGCTGGTTTTGCTAAATCAGGGCTGTACTGATGCTTCCTCTTCCCAAGTTTCTTCTTGAGCTTTGGCACTCTCCCATACATGATGAATACTGCAGTGGTGAATGTAAGGGCACAGTACAGTTGTGTAAAATTTTACCATAATAGTAGATGTCCTTGCCTTCACTGCTGCAGTATTCACCCCCCAGTCTTTTTCCTTCCTGCATGTGCAGGTTCTCTTTGGTTTTCCTTGGACTGGTGTTCCTACTGGGGCAATCAGTTCTGAAGATGATATTCCTGAGTGTCTCCTTTATACCCTATGCAAGGACCATTTGGGTTATGAACATTGTACTTTAAAGCAATGGTAGGTTTTGGTAGGTTGGCCAGACATCAAGCTTCCATAGTAGGGAATCCTGTATGTGATGTGTACTGCAGTGGTGAAGGCAAGGGAATCCACTGTTATGGTAAGATTTAACACAACTGTACTTTCATTTCCAAATAAGGATCAACCCCCTGCAAAGGAGTGACTATGCTATGTCACAGAGCCTGCCTATCCCCACCCTTCATTCTCTTCTGCCTTCCCCCAGGCTCTCTCAACCCTGCAGCCTGGCCATAAATAGTCTCAGTTAAATTGGTTCTGAGAATAATTAATACATTTTAATAGTGTGATGGCATCACTGGGAAATGCTAAGATACTGCTGCTAGATAAGAGCAGGACTATTGGCCACATTATTTAGGACAGAGCATATTTAATATTCATATGGAAGAGCTTTTTTTTTTAGCAGTGACTAAAATTGGAGCAAGAATTTGATTCTATTCTCCACAAGAAATCCATGACCTGTCAGGTAATCATAAGCAGCTGGAGGAAGGTGCCTGTAAAAAGCAGCTTCAGAGACAGCTTGGTAGAAGTCTGTTAGAGAGATTAAAGGGGTTTTTTTTCTTTGAAGAAAAAAACACCAAGACTCGAGTAGTTGGTGCTAAGATAGGGAGTCTGTCTTAAGTTGTAGAACTATCACTGCAACTCTTGGTGGTTGGAATCTTGAGACATGTTTTTCCATGAAGAAAAGGTGAATACATTGGTCTACAATAACAGAGGTATTGTCTTACAGATATTTACCCAAAGACACTTTTGGTTGAGACTTTTATTTGCCAGAACTTGTTACTTGTCAGAAGCTGTAGCATTGTGTCAAAGGTATTGCTTTATGTGCCAAAGGCTTTTTATTTCCAATATGTTAGATATTGAGAATTGTCATTGTGTGCTACAGTTATTGTTTACATAATCCGAAAGGCACAAGTCTAAAGGGGTTTTTACTGCCTTCCTTTGGGTAGGTCTGGAAATAGTAACTGTATCATTTTCCTCGTTTAGACTCTTATCTTATTAACCATTCACCAAGTTGAGATCTGACTGAAACGTCTTCAACTGTTTTCTTTCGGAAATAGGAACTGTGAATATATTAGCCAGTGCAACGCCTGGGTAGAGGAGAGACTTTTTGTGCTTTGACTTTAAAAGTTAACTGAGAACTGATTGCTAGTCTGTCTTATTTTCATTTAACATCTTTTCTAACATAGTTTTGAAGGAGCAGCTAGAATGATCTTGTGGTCCTTTTAGCATTGGTGCACAACAGAAGTTAAGTCTTGCAAAAACATTTTGAATTTCTGTCACTGTTTTCTGTTCAGGATTTGGCAAGACCCCACCTTTAAGTTTGAGTAAAACACTGTATAATTAGACTATAACATTTACTGTCTCTACTTATCACAATTGAAGGATGCAGTAGGAAACTAAAACCACACCTGGTAATTAGCCATTCCAACTGTTGCTGTCAGAACAAGTCAGTGCTAATTCTATGCAGCAAACAGGGGACATTTTCTGCTGGAGTGTTAATGTCCTATACAAAAGATTGCAGATATGAAAGAGGATCACTGTAGAGCAGCTGCTCCGGGTGAGTGCCACTGATACCAGAGTGGTGGTAATAGTGGATAAAGCCATTGCCCAGCCATGGTCTGTACCACCTTGAAGCCTCTCACCTTCAACAATGATCTTCAGAATTATTTATTGACCTTCAAAAGGTTTGACAGCCATTAAGGACAGGATCATGTGACCTGAGCACACATCTTAACAGTACACCTCACAGAGAAACCTCATTAGATGTAAATGGACATTTCCAGTTTGGAGCCTTGACAAAGTCAGGAAGAGTGTGATTGCTAAGGCCGAGGTAACTTTAGAGAGACAAGCCCACAAATGCTGTCCGTTATCCTTTTCCAAATCAAAGACGGCAAAAGCACAACTGCTTGCACTGAAACATACAGCACATGTTTGCTTAGACCCTGAGGGACCTAATAGCAAAGAGAGAATTGTAGTAAGACGGTCCTGCCAGCCATTGTAAAATGCTGTGTGTGTCAGACCCTCAAAACATGGGCAGTTTTTGTGACATTGCTGGACAAATTATTTTAATACAGAGATGTCATGTTAACTGACAAAGTTGTGACCAAAACAAAAGGGGACTATGGTTTCTGGCCTGTGCTCCAAGTAAGGCAGGTTGGTGGTCCATTGCAAAGTATTGGGGGAGCCCGGGAGGGTGTGTTAGAAGCCTTCATTCAGGATCCGAAGGATGTGCTGGTGGTGATGAGGCTATGTAATGTACTAAGCCACAATTAGTCTCATGGAAACCACCATCAGCTGCTACTACCAATGCAAAATTTCTGAAATATGTGATGAGAGTTGATGGGCTGGAACTCCCGACCCTCATAAATTAAGTACAGGTAGTATGGTCACATTAGTAAAACCCCAAAATCTTTGTAAGACAGTAGCCTCTTTCCAAGGTCCATAGAAATGGTATGCATACATGGGAAGAAGAAACTACTTGTTGCCTGGGTCTATATTAGATGATCAAACTTTTAAAAGTTCGAAAATCTAATAAAAAAAAAATAAACCACAGAACAAACCTATCTGAATGTTTTAATCAGGGGACAAGTCCCCCTGCACCCCACACCCCTTGCTCTTTAAATATACCAACTCTGAGATTGCACTACAGTGCAGGAAAGGGAAATCCTCCCATTCTGCACTGTACGGAAATCTCCGTTGAAACATTCAAACTTTAAAAGTTTGATAATATGGTGTTGCCCTGGTGGGGATCAGACTCGGTTTATCTTCTGTGGCATCCTAGGGAAGGATGTTTTCCTCCTTTAAATACCTATGGAGGGAGTGGTATAACTGAAAGTTGCCTGATAACACCACCATGTCAGAAGCAGGAGTTGGGCATCATAGCCTCACAGGATATCGGCACTCACATCACCCCAAAAAGGCACCCTAATGGGGAATTATGCATGACCCAGTATCATGTTGGATGGCCCCAAGAAAACTGAAGTATGGATATGTTTATCAAGAGATACAGACAATTCCAGTAAATGTAGAGGGGAGAAGCTAAAAATCTTGGGAACTCAAGAGCTGGAAGGAAAGGACAAAGGAAGGTCAAAGAAGGGAGGAGCCCCATAAAGTTAGAGAAGATAAAACAAGAAAGGTTTCAGAATAAGTCTACCTCATCTTCGGGAGATCTTCAACCAAGGGTGAGAGAGAGGAATCTTGGAAACAATGGAGTAAGCTACCCTTCTTTGAGGAGGAGTAGGTTGCAAACAACCCTGTGCCTGCCTTAAGAAAGCTGTGACTTCTACCTCTAAAGACGCAGCTGATAAAGGGGGTCCCATTTTTTCTAAACATGCAATAAGCATCCTGTAATTTATGAAGACCCAAATAAGAAGACTCTGCCCTATGTCAGGGTCAGAAAAATGTATCCAGGAGGATTTATTTGTGAGATTCCCACCAGCCTAACCATATTTTCAAATAGAAAAGGATATAAACTAGGGCTTAGCAAAAGACAGGAAAGAAATTGAGCAACAGTCACTGGTGTCTGAATTCTTAAGGTCTGCAGTAATGAAGATTGCTCACAACCATAGATTGGGCATCACTGATGCTCTCACTCTTTCCATCTGTTTTATTCCTCATTAAAGCCACATCCTTCTATCAAAATAATCTCCATTACTTCTACCCTTAGTTTTTTTTAATCCATTCATATCTTATAGGATCTACTTCCTGCATTTTATCAATATATTGCTTTGCTCATTATTAATTTTAGAATATTGTTTGTTAAACATTACATTTTTAGATTAAGGTTTTATTGCTACTGCTTTAATAAAATTGTTACTGTTCTAAAATTTTTATTCACTGCTTAGTGTTGGAGCTGCAGGATGTGTGAAGAATTCCAAATTTTCTGAACATAGAATAGTGTGGGCAAGAATAGGTGAGGAAATAAGGAGATACAAGGAAAAGGAATAAAAAAAAAAACAGCTGGTGAAGTAAGACAGAAGAAATTAATTTGAAAAGTAAGAAAACTGGCAAGAACATATGGCTATGATGGATTTTTTTATGAAAATTGGTTTGTATGGATGGTTTTGTGTGTGTGTATATGTAGGTCTACTTCATTTAAATGAAAGACCACTTCACCAACACTCATTTAAACGAGACCATCAAGTTAAATCACTGAAAGACCACTTCACCAACCATCAATATCATGACTTTAACATAACCGACTTACAAATCATCTACAATTATTATTAATAGTACTAAACACAACTACCGTTGTTCCTCTACTAGTATCAGTTAAGGTTTTACTGAGAAATGTTCCGTTTTTTAATGGGAACTTAGTGAAATCTATATTATCTAAGCTAATATTTGCATCTTTCTCTTTATTTACAACTGTATATCTGACCTACTTGCTGTAATAGAGCTTTTCTAGGTCATAAAGCATGGATAGTATCTAGTGAACTAGATGCTAAAGTGTCATCCACAAGTAAGCAGGGTGTGTGTCTGCTTAATTTAGTTCTTTGTCTGAGACCACTGCAAACGGTATACCTTTCAATTTCACCTGGATGGTTATGTGCAACAGTCTTTTCTAATCGTTCTCCGTCAGCAACTATTGTAGTCACAGGTCTACCTCTGCAATTGTCAGATATTTTATACTTACAGCCCCAGTATTTTTGGCTACTCCTAGTTCTTTGTAAGTGATATAGCCACCTACCACTAGCATTTCTTTATTATGCTGGGATATTACAGTGCTATATATTGTTCCTACCACTCCTGGAGCATTATCAACCATACTTGTTGATCTGTACTAGTAACTTTATTCCAACTCTCACAATTGTGAATATTTATAGCAAAGTGAAGTAGCTAATATTACTTCACTACATGCACTTCGCTAAATGGAAATACAGTGATTCAAAGCTTGGTGAAGTGATTTTATTTCATTTATTTTAAGTGTCTGTGATGTGGTCTTGCTAAATTTTATGTCAATGAAGTGGTCTTTCATTTAAATGAAGTAGACCCATATATATATCTATATCTACATATTTTTTATTCTCACCTATTTTTGCCCACAATATTCTTTGTTCAGAAAATTCAGAAATCTCCACACATCCTCCTCCTACTTCCATTTTATTAGGACATATTACAATTTTGTATCGTTTTAATTATCCCATGTTAAGTCCATTCTTTCTTTTTCCTGTATGCAGTCCTCCACATTTTTTAACATCCCTTAGTATCTTCACAGATGTTTTTTCCCTTTCTCTTTTCTTAAATTGCTACTAAAGTTTCCTATCATAATTATAAAAATGGAATAAAAAAATAAAAATAAAAAAAGAATATTAAATTGTGGGAGAATTTCAATTAGAATTTCAGAAGACGGGAAATAGGATGAGAGAGAGAAAACTGCATGGACAAAATCAGAGAGAAAGCAAAAAACTGATATGAAGGCAGATACTCTTCTTAAAGGGAAAGCAAGTGGAAGTATCACCTTATTTAGGAAAGTAGCACAGAATAAAAGGAGGGTGAGATATGATAAGATTTGTAGAACAAACTGGGAAACAAGAATGGTGTATTAAAAATAAAAGTACTAAGGAAGAATTTGAGAAGATCACTTTGAAAGAAATGCAAGAAGTGATAAAAGATGGGAGAAGAATCTGCACCAGGATTAGATGGATTAAGTTATGAATTTTATAAAGTGATGGAGATGAAAATTTTTTTTTCAGAAAATTAACTGAATGGTTAGATAAAAAGATATTGCAAGAAGAAATAAAAGCAAAGTGATACAATTACATGGTCAAAAACAAACAAAAAAAAGATGATTTTAGACCTCTAAATCTACAGCCTACGCATAAAATATTTGAGAATAGTTTTCAATAATTCAAAAATGGAGTGTTGAAGAGGAGTAAATCATACTTGAGGTAAGACTAGTAATGTGATGTATAAGAAGGCATTTGATAGAATAAGTTGTGAGGCTATGGATACATTTTGGAAGTATATGGAGTAGGTAAGAACATCATGGAAACCATAAAAAATTGTTATGGGAATTCATGGGTAAAAGTAATGGTGAATGGGTAGATAAGGAAAAATACGAGTAAGAAGGGAGTTGAGCAGGGGTGCTCTTTAAGTATATATATTTTTCTTTTAGTAATGAATACAATTGTTCAAATAATAGGGAAGGAAACTGAGATACTGGTATGTTTATCCTATGCAGAAAATGTTGTAGCAAAAAAAAAGTATGGAGGGGGAGAGACGGGTAAATTAAAAATGTGATAATTGAAACATTATTTAAAATGGTAAGCTTGAAACTGAATAAAAGAACAAGTAAGGGAGCACGGTGAAATAAAGATAAATTGCATTTATTGTAATAGAAAGAAAATTAATATATTAAGTTTAGAAAATATAATGACTCAGCAGAAAGTGAACTTGAAAGAAAGAAAAAGTTATTTGCATGGTAGCAAAATTTTATTATCCTTTAAGAAAATGTTTCATATGTAGCTGATAATGGAAAAAATAAAGCCAGCACCTCGAATGGTTCCAATGAATAAGATTTATTGCACCAGAACTAGACCGGTTTCAGCTGTTAAGCTTTCATCAGTAGTTACAAAGACAAAATGAGAACTGCTCCTTATATACCCTACAAGGAAGCAATGACATCACTTCCTGTCAAAGAAAGAAAAATCATTAATAAAGTTACAAATGAAAATAATTGGTTATAAAGTATATATAGAAAATTAACAAAGAAAGTTATTGTCCACCTTAAACTGTACCAAACTATCATAATACCAGTTGGTTAAAAAATAAAATGTTACCTTGGTGTAGTGAAGAAGATATGTGCTGTATAGAATAAAAATATGGTTAGCACAATTAGACATAATTTTATAAGATTCACTAGAACATTGTAATAATATCAATAAGTCATGTTGGGATGACAATGTAAACACACATAAATATGAAGTGAGAATGCTTGAGAAAAACAAATGTAATAAATATACATTTTAGATAAATCACATTTTATCATTGAGCCCTGGTGGGAAAAGCCCACCGAGTTTGACTATCCATCTTTTTTCTTTTTTGTTTAGAATGTCATGCCATCCTGTTTTAAATGCTCGATTTCCAATGATGTTATCAATAATACAAAATGAAAATTTGGCAGTGGGATGCTTAATAGTGTGTCTGTATAGTGCGTTTGTTGGCCTGCAATTTCTAATATCACCCAAATGTTCCGATATCCTGATACGAAATTGTCTAGATGTTTGACCTACATAGAAGGCCTGGCACGTGCAGGTAGCTAGATAAACAATCCAGTCTGAACTGCAATTTCCAAAAGATTTAATATCATGTAACTGACCAGTATTTTTGCTTGTGAAACTTTTAGTTTTGAATATATAACCACAAAAACTGCAATGGCCACAGGGATATGTACCAACTAGTTTGTCCCCTGTTAATGTTCTCTGCATACAAGAGTTGTCATCCATGATACTCCTTTTATAATGAGAAAAATGGGAACCTAGTGTTTTACCCTTCCTATATGAAAAATAACATCGTTCCCCTAAATATCCCTCCAAAAGAGGGTGAGATTTGAGTATGTTCCAATGTGTATTAATAATATTGATGAGAATGTGACTGTTTCTTCCATATGTGGTAACAAATCTGCATATATCTGGATTATTGGATCTGGCTTTTTTCTTGTAAACTAGCAATGAATCCCTGGGTTGGGTGTTACTCCATTGGGCAGCAGAACTGATTGTATCCCAATGATATCCTCTGGCCAAAAATCTATTGGCTAAATCCTCATGATGTATATTTAAATCCTGTTCCGATGAACATATTCTTTTTATTCTCAGAAACTGAGATTTCGGAATGTTCTTAATAATGTGTTTCGGATGGAGACTGTTGGCATGTAGCAGGGTATTATATTGTGGAAATTTACGATGTACAGATGTTTTGAGTGTATGATCAGGTTGTCGTTGTAGATGGACATCTAGAAAATGAATGTCATTCAGATCATATTCCACAGTGAATTCAGTCCCCCACATGTTTCCATTAAGATGTTCCATAAATTCTTGAAGGTAGTCGGGACCACCTTTCCATACAAGCCAACAGTCATCCAAATATCTCCTCCAGATGTCAATTTCTGGTAGATACACATTATGCAATTCGTCATAAATGATATGCTCTTCAATGTAACCCATATATAGGTCTGCATAAATTGGTGCAAAAGAGGCTCCCATGGCCGTGCCTTGTATTTGCCAGTAACAATCTTGTTGGAAATAAAATACATTTTTAGTCAGAACGTGTTCCGCCATACATACAAGTAGTGTGTTCAATCCAGGGGGATAGATGTTGGCTTTATTCAGCCAAAAATCCAGGGCCATCAGTCCTGCCCAATGTGGAATGCTAGTATATAATGATTTCACATCCAAAGTGCATAATAGCCAGCCGGGTTCAAGTTGCGATTCAGAGACAATTTGTAAGAATTCCGTGGTGTCTTGAATTCTGGCTCTAACATGATAACAGTGGTTTAAGTTTCTCAGTCAGAAACATAGATAAAGGTTCCATCAGGGATCCAATGCCAGATACAATCGGTCTGCCCGGTGGTTTATTGATAGATTTGTGGATTTTAGGCAGCAAATAAAGGTATTGTTTTGCAGGATCCTTGACCATGAGATGTGTTTTTGTTTTATCAGAAATGATGCCAGCATCAACTGCTTCTTGTAGGAAATCACCAATTTCTTGTTGAAAAGAGGGTGTGGGATCTGTACTCATTTTCATGTAATGATGATGGTTGGACAATTGTCCATTTCCCTCATCCCGATAGTAATCGGCGTCCATGACAACAACCGCACCCCCTTTGTCAGCAGAGAGTATAACTATATCCTTGTTGTTTTTAAGTCTGGTCAGAGCAAGTTGTTCCTTATAGGATATATTATTTCTTATATTATCAGAGCTGTTTGAATAGAAATGTAAATCTTTCATGACAGCCTGTTGAAACACCGCAACATGTTTATCCATAGGGGGATTAAAAGTGGATTTGTGAAATCTAAAGTCTGTAGATCTTTGAGAGAGGTTAGAGTTGTCCTGTTGTTTGAAAAATAAGTTAAGATTAATTTTTCTACAAAACTCTAAAATGTCAGATACATGTGAACTTTCGTCAATAAAGAAACCAGGAATAAAACCCAGACCTTTATTCAATATGGAATATTCATCAGGTGACAAAGTGTATTTTGAGATATTTAACACATTTTTATCAGATTGAGCTATTTCACTACTTACTTGAAGAGTTCCTCTAGACTTTTGACCCCAATGCTTTCTCCCTCCCCTATGTTTCCTGCCCCTAAAGGGCTAACCATGCTTCTACCTCTTTTGTTGTGTGGTGATTCACCAGTGCTGGTTGATTCATTATCTGTTGTGGAGGACTCCTCACCAAGAGTGTTACTAGAAGATCCTGATTTTTTGAGAATTGATCTCGGTCTTTTTTTGCGCACAAAAGTGAAATTTTTGGTCCCTTGGGCAAATCTCACACCTCTATGAGATTCAAATTGCCTACCCCTGCTGTAATCTTCTTTATCTCTAGCAAACTTATGTAGTTTTTTGGATTTAAGATTATTCTCCAATATGGCTAATTCCTTGGATAGTTTATTCAGACAACTCTGGAATTGTGAATGATTTTCAAATTGTTTTAAATTATTACATGTTTTTTCAACATCTAGGGTATTGGCATTGACTGTCCTTTCATAAAAGGAAGCTAATACATTAACCAGTGCCATAGCGGCTTCTTGCTGTGCTACTTGCCAATCCCTGATTAACAGGTCATCCGGTACACCAACTAGTGGCTGAATCTTGGATCTCAATCCTCTTGGTGAAATATTTTGAGCTTGGTATGCCTTAAACAGCTTATGGTGCCAAATGTTGGTTCTTAAGGTTTTAATTTGTTTGCCTAGCTGATTAAATTCAGACACACAACCGTCAACTGGATCCAATATGGGTAAATCAGTGGTATTCGAGGAACTAGTGCCAATACCGAATACCTTAAGGTCATCCTTGTCAGCACATAGGCTGGATAATAATTTCCCAAGATCCATGACTATAAGTTGTTAAGTTAAGAAATTCGCTAGGTACAAATGACAGTTCAAATCACAAGGAAGGAAAGAGATGTCTGAACAAACCACCAAATCACTATTGGTAATACTTGACAAATGTCAAAAAATGTACAGAATGCAATAGAGATTCACTCATGGGTACCAAAAAGTTCTAATTGGTGTACATGAGATATAATACTCAAAAAATCAGGAAAACACACTTAGTAAAAAGCAATTGAAACATATATATGGTTTCAAAAACAGGCATTGAGTAGTAATACTGACTCAAGGGATTCATGAAATGAAAATATAGGAATCTCAAGATGTATGAGACAAGTGTACCTTGTCTGTAGATAGTTTTTTCTTAATACAAATTGAAAAAAGTACAACATCAAGAATTCTTCTTAATGGTCTATAATATACTATCCTCACTATATCAAAAATCAGCAATTAAGATGCTAATGTTGTTTGGAATATATCCATCGGGATGACATTGTAAACCCTGGCCAAATATTACCCTGCTTCAAGAAATTATACCATAATTGGTTAGTATTTGTGTGGTAATACTTGATGCATATAGGCACTAAGATGTAAACAAAAAATTCTCAACTGTGTGGTCAAAACTGCACCTGTGTATGATATTTTTTGTATTGGTCACATAAGCTTGGTTGCCGTGCACCAGCCGTACTTGCTAGCTTGTTCTTAAACCGTAGCTGATAATGGGAAGTATGTGTTTCCAGGAAAAAGAGTTGCTAACATTTTATTTTTCTTTTCAGTTTTATTTGGAGTTCTAGATTGAGTCCTACTATAAGAGGAAAAGCGTGCAATAAAAAATGGAGTATATAAAGCATGAAAGACAAAGATAAGAAACTCTTAAGAATGATGTTATACGACTCAAAAATACTGATATTGCAAGAGGTATCCTGTGTCTGGCATATGAGGCATCCTCTGACCCATTACTGATGGATTTACTGCACATCAGTAAGTCAAATTGCACCAGAAATAGTAAGTCTGTGGCTCTAAACCGCTTCTACAACATCAACAGAACAGTTTGGAGGACAGTTATATTTCACAGAAGATACCACTGCTGTGGGACAGGCTCCTGATCTACATAAAACAAAGTCCAGAAAAACAGCTAGCGATTCAAACCTCAGCCAAAGAAGTCACTATTGTTTGCAAAGAAATACAGAGATCTAAGTCAAAAGATGAAACATTCTTTATTGTAGGTAAGCGCTTTCGTGGTGCTGCTCACACCACTTCATCAGACCTTTTACAACCATGCATCACAGTACTCTATACTTTATAAAAAAATTTTAATTAGCTCATTAACTTAATTGATTCACTAAATTAACTTGTTAATAACCCATGAAAACCTTCTATCAAAGCTATGCATAGGGTGCACAAGCTCAAACCACTATAAAAACATATATAAGAAATGCATATATAACAAATGTGTATGAGTGTAAAGACACAATAAAAACTCATAAAAAACACTTATAAAACTCATGTATGCATACTTTTAGACAAGTGCATTCATACAAAGATAAAAAACAAATACATACAAACATTTCTCTCTTTCTGCACCTAACCAAACTACTATACAAACATAATAAAAGAAAAAATTGCCAAAAGAAGACAACCCACCACTGCGTCTCTGTAGAAAAGTGTAGGTAATCCAAGAAAAAAAGAGACGGAGACAGCTTTGGAATCCAGAACAGGCCTTTACTTGGTGCAAACACAAGCGCTTTCACAAGCGCTTGTGTTTGCACCAAGTAAAGGCCTGTTCTGGATTCCAAAGCTGTCTCCGTCTCTTTTTTTCTTGGATTACTATACAAACATATTTAAGAAATGCATATATAACAAATAACCATATATGTATAAATGTAAGACACAATAAAAATTCATAAAAAAACACTTATAAACTCATGTATGCATACTTTTAGACCAGTGCATTCATACAAAAATAAAAATATTAAATACGGAAGCCAAAAACGAATCCAAAAGTTTTATTTAAGTGCTTTTGTTTTGTCAATAAGAAACCATAAGAAAGTGACAAAAATGCATACTACAAAGCTTAAATACTCCCCCTAATTAATCATTTAAAGTGCTACATACATTTCTTTATAAAAACTGTAACCTTTCCACCTCTAAAAATAAAAATATAAAACAAATACATACAAACATTTCTCTCTTTCTGCACCTAACCAGAAGGGTGCTTAGGTATTATTTATTATATAACTGTTCCAAATGACTTTTGTATGATCAAATCAAAGGCCTATTCCGCAAGACAGGCTTAAGGGGGATTGTAACGTTTAGCCCCTGACCCCTGTCTGCTCTCAATCTAATAATCCAACGTGTCTCAGAAGTCTCAATTCTGTTTATTATGTCCCCCCTCTATCATTTTCTCTTATTGATTATATTACTTGGAAGCTAAATGTATGCTCTGGCCTCTTACTATGTACATGCTTAGCCAATGCATTTGTCACATTCTGGTTCCTAATGTATAATAAATGTTCTCATATTCTGAACCTCAATTCCCTGTTAGTTTTTCCTACCTAGAAACTCGAACAAACATTACACACTGCTATATATACTATGTTCTTGCTGTTACAGGTAGCTTGAACATTGAACATATATTCTCTACCTGTGTCAGGGTGCATGAAATTATTACTAGCATCTATGTATCTGCACTGATTACATCTAGTGCATGGTAATGTGCCCTTTTTGGTAGTAACATTTCTGCTTGATGTTTCTTTGGCTTCTATGGGATAACAAGTGTCTCTTCAGAGACTTTTTTGTTTTTAAAACAGAAACTTGTTTTTTTCTCCTGCTATCTCCCTTATGTTGGGATCATGTGTCAAAATGGGCCAGTGCTTCCTAATGACTCCTGTTATTAGGGGCATATTACTTGAATATTGGGTAGGTACGCTCAGGACTTCCTTTTTTACTACAGGGTTCACAGTTGTATTATTTCTATTATCAGAAATGTAGGGCTTCCCAGTTGTGTCTCTTAACTTAGCACTCTCATCTATTATGTCAGTTGTAATGTGGTCAGTGTAAGCCCTCTCTCTCAGGTCAGGGATCTCTTGGTCAACGTCCTCATCCTCGTCCCTTGCTGTTAACCTAGATGCTCTCAATGTTTGCCATTTTACAACATACATGTATATTTTTTGTCATTGTTGAAGTGACACACTGACTCCATGTGCAAAATGGGAAAAAGGAGTTGAGGGTGGATATATATATATATATATATATATATATATATATATATATATATATTGTTGACCATGGGATGAGTAAGGCTAATCTATGACTAAATGAAAAATTATTTCAAGCACAAAAAGGGAAAATGGCTAGGATTAAAATGGCCCATATGTACAGCTAGCCTATTACTTACCTATAAATCTATAAGAGGTATGAAGAAATATGGAACCAAGTACAAGGAAAACAAATAAATTGGAAAGAGATTATAGAAAGGAAAAAGTATGCAAATAAGGTAAAATTATGGAAATTAAAAACTGATATAATGAGAAAATGAATGAGTGGTATGAGAAAATAATGAAAGAATGATTTTCTGGTATATACAATGGAGTCAAGATGATATTAGAAATGCTATTAAGCAAAGAAGAAAAAAAATGGTTAGTGTTATGAATCTGGGGACATTTTGCAGATAATCTTGTTAAATAAGTTGCCTGTCAAAGGAAATGTAAAATATAAAAGGAAATATGAAAAAAGAGGAATAAAATAGAGAAGGTTTTATAATTGTAAGGCAGAAAAAACTACAGAACACTACTTTTTTGAGTTTAAAATAAGCCTTTTTGAGGAAAGTTTAAAATGAGTATAACTTGGAAGGCTTCAGGGATGTAAATGTAGAAATATCACATGGTAAATATGAGAACAGGAGGGAGGAAGTTGATAAATGTGATAAAATATTATTTGTAGCTAACTGTACAGAATATTATATTGATAAAGTAGCAGAAAACTATTATAGGCACTAAGCTAACATGAGAATGGAGAAAGGAGATTTTGCCAATATGGATGACTGCAAGTAGGGGTACAAAAAATGGGCAAGATGAGGTTGGAATTTACTGGAAAAAACTGTCAAATGAACCATGGTATTACAGGCAAATAACTAGAGAGGGAAATGTAATAGAGTGAGATGAGGCCAAGAAAATGTTTCGACTGCAGGCTATAAACCGATTTCCCTATAACAGATTGATATCATAGTATAAGCAAACAGAAAGGGATTGGGGAATCTTAGGGGAAAAACCTGCCCGGTAGAGTTTTCATTTGAATCTAGAACAGAAGCTGCTGTTAAAAAAGGTAATTATTAGTAAGAGCATGTAAAATATTGCATGATAACAATACGAATCAGTCAAAGTAAGTTAGAAAAGATCAGGGAGAGAGACTGGAAACATTTTTTTTTTACAAGAGCACAATTAGGAGCACATATGTATGGCTCCTGAGTATGCAACAGAGTCCAGAAGGTTTAGAATCTTTGCTTGGAAGTGTTTGCTTGGGTATTTTTATACCCCAAACAGTCTTCAAAGAATTTTTCCTCAGGTATATAGCAAACATTGGAGGTGCAATGGAGAAGAAAGAGGTAACCAGGAACATATGTTTTAGGAGTGTAATGAGTTGGCAGATTTTAATAATTCTCTACAGAGTAATCTATAAAAAATACAATGTGAGCAAATGGCTGTAAGGAAATGATTCTTTTGAGCTGGGATACAGGATCCAAATTGCCTTGACATAGTAAGGCTTCAAGTTCAATTCTGTTGGCTGCCAAAAAAGCAATTACTAGAATGCAAATCAAAGTCTACATCAACTGTATTTGAGGTATTGGATATTATAAAAGAACTGGAAGAGTTTTTTTTTTTTAGAAAAGGGAAGGACCAAATTACATAAGTAAATAGAAATTGTGGGAACAATACATGCATAAAAATGTTCAGGAGGAGGAGTGAGGTTTAAGGGAATGCAGGTATTCAACAATTTTTATAATGTTTGGCTGGTAATAGTAGCAAAGAAAATATATGTGATGTATTTAAATGGAAAACTATTAAATGGTTTGTTTTTCTTTCTGTTAATGTATGTTTGCCTATGTATTGTGACAGTTTAATAAAGTTGTTCACAATAAATAAATAGAAATTGTGGGAACGATACATGTAGAATTATGTTCAGGAGGAGAGAGGTTTAAGGAAGGGAGGAATTCAGCAATCTATGTAATGTGCTGATGATAGTTACATAGAAAAGGTATGTGATGTATAATGCTGGTAAATAGAAAAATGTGAATGTAATTTTTTTCCTCTGGTAATGTACGTTTGAGTCTGTCTTAAATAATAATTTAATAAAGGTGTTTAAAAATATTATTTATAGCAGTTTGATGTTGTGGTAAAAAGATGTGATAGATTATTGTATAATAAGAAAAGTTGGAATGATGTATTGGTAGAAATATGAAAATGGTTGTGGAGAGCAACGGGAATAGAACTAAATAAGGTAGTGGAAGCAAAAAGAAAATGTGTTGTATTAGTTATTCTTGTATTATTGATGAAGTTGTAAAAACGATGTAAGCAGGATGAATATGGGTGTGCAAATAATGTGTATGTATAGATAAAGAATGCCTACTTTTTTTGGTAAGTGAATGGAACTGTAACTTAGAAGATATGCTGAAAGAAACTTGATAGTACTTGTAAAACTTTTGAAGTTCTTAAAACTCTTTTGGGGGTGTCTGAACTTTTTTTCTTATCACAGGCATAGATGTTTTTTATGTTGAGGAATCAGATTTGTTTTTTTTTTTTTGAAATTGGATATTTTGTGTGTGTGTTTGATGTATGAAAACTTCAGTATTGTAGCCTGTGCTTTTTATAGTCTGTGTTAATTGTTGAGGTTAAAAATGGTTCCCACTATCTTGTAGTCTTCATTCTACATTCTTTACAGGATTCAGTGAAAGAGTTTGAGTTCCATTTTGGTTGCCTGGATATATGACTAATCAGACTAAAAATTTGCTGCAGGGGTATAGGCTTTTGATTTTTTCCCAATAGATTTCAAATAGGAGGGCTGTGTTATAATTGTCTTTGTGGGTCTGTGCTGTTATTCAGTACTGTACCTCCAATACACCCACACATGCAGGGTAGGATTCAAAAAATCTTACACTGTACTATCACAGGTTTTCAGAGTAATTAAAGGGCAGTGTAACAAACACATGCATGTGGATTGTAATATTGCCTATGCAATAATGCAATATATGCTGGCTTTGCTTACATTATGGTTTAATACATGCACACCCATATGTATATGTAAGTGTGTTTATCTGTATATCTTTATACATATCTGCATCTATCTATATCTAATATAGATGGTGATATCTGTATCTAAGATATATATATATATATATATATATATATATATATATATATATATATATATATATATTCTCTCTCTCTCTCTATATATATATATATAAATATATATATATATATATATATATATATATACACACACACACACACACACACACACTATGTATTTTATTCCTCCCCCTCTCTCTTTCTCTCTCTCTCTCTCTATATATATATATATATATATATATATATATATATATATATATAAATTATGCGTTATATATACATAGATACAGTGAGAGAGAATTATGGTATGTACACATAGAAAAAGAAAACCTAATTTAACTGACCTTACAGTGATTCTTTTTCACCAAATAGCCAAAGAGATATGCAACTTTTTTGTATAAATCAAACAGTCCCATGAACACTAGAACCAGAAATCTAAACCTGCTTCAGCAAATACACAAACCATGATGGAGAGATAGATTCGTTATGTAGCAATTACACCTTTTGTGAAAAAACTTCCACTCCAATTAAAGGACTGTCATCTTCTAGGAAGGAATTAGACAATTGGATAAGTGTTTATAAATTCACCATTAGTATGACTGGTCTATTGTTGCTTGGAAACTGAGGTAAGATCTAAGCGTGAGTACTGACAATGTATAAATGGCCATTTCATAGGATCATAGGAAGTTACTAGGCTATTGGCCCTGAGGCCCTTACAAGCCTAGTCAAGAATTTAGCCCATGTTCCAACAAGTCAGCACCCTATGCTACTGTCCAGCAGGGACATAGGTGGGATCTCAGGGGTGTATTTTCTGTTCCCCATGCGGTTATCCAGGTTGTGCTTAAACAGGTTTAATGAGGCACTCTGCTTTACATGGACAGTGAGTTTATTCCACAAAAGAGGGAGCCTCTGGGACACAAATCTGTCCCACCAACAAGTCCTATTGATGTCACAGACCAGTTTGAGGTCTCGCGGGTTACTCGAGTGGAGCTTGACTTGCTGATATGGCCTAGTTACCTTGTACATTTTATGATGGGGTGGGTTTGCAGTATACTGTTATGGGCAGTTGTACTCAGCAAACAGCTTTTGATGCCAGGAACATAACATTTCTATGGACAACATACATGTGTGGAAAAATATGCATCCATGTCCAAAAAAGGTGTTCACAACAAGCATTATATTGAAAGCATTTTCATCCACATAGAGATGTTTTCATAGGAAGTCTTGCAAAAAAAGTAAGTCTCATAAT
>NC_056746.1:946767259-946777259 GCF_019279795.1 Protopterus annectens | reverse complement strand
AGCCAAGCGGGCTTCTCCTCCGGCCTCCTTGTTTTCTGGCTCTCCCCCTCCTCGGCTCCGGTCTCCAGTGTGTTTTTCACCGGGACCTAAGGAGGAGGAGACCCGATCTCTGTCGAGGCTATCGAGGAGGCACTCAAGGCCTACCTCAGTAGCCTCGTCGAGATCAACTTATAGCCTGTCAGACGCTGATCTGGACTGGATGATGAGAAGGTTCATCCAGGCCCAGATGCAGATGGGAGTGTTCTTGCCTCCCCCCCCTCTGGGGGGGAGCTCAACCCCTTTTTTCAAGCCAATTGCTCCTTCTCCGACTCGCTACCCGGGTTCGGAGCAGTTGGAGCCGAGCAGCCGAGCCGGGGTGGGTTGGCGCCGATAGTACTTGGTACTTCGGATCCGACCCTGCCCTCGAGTGCCGGATCCGACCTCTCGGAGCCTGGATCCGAGCCGGATCCGGGGATCAGTGCTCCTTCGGGCGCCGTCTGTGTCGGGCGCACTGTCCTTCGGATCCGGCGCCCGCCGCTCCGATCCACTCCTCGGATCCGAGGGGGAGCCGATTGTCGGATAATTTGGTCGAGGTCGGCTCCCCTTCGGCTTTTGATGTAGTGGAGAGGGCCCTGTTGAGCGTCTCCGGACCCCCGGCACTTGCTTCGGCTCCGTCCCGCGCTCCCGCTGCACTGGGTCAGGCTTCCACCATCCGGCCCTTGGGACAGCCCGCTCCTGTGCCCCAAGCTGTTCCCCTGGAACAGGTTACTGTTTGCGAGGAGTCCTCTGACAGCCCCCCCGGAGGATGTTCCCCACAAACATACATGCAAAAGGAGGCACATTGCCTCCCCCGAGTCTCTCACAGAAGACACGGATTTGGAGGAAGGGGAAGGCTCCCCACGGTCACCCCCGAGGATGTCTCATTTGGAGACATCATGGAAATGCTCCGCATAAGGGGGGGTGGTCTGCCCCCAAGTCTTCCTCGGACGAGTCCGTGTTCTTGGAGGCATTTGAAGCGGGCCCGTCTACCTCTTGGGTGTCCCCTCCTGCCGACCCCCTGGTGGACCTCATTACCACCAGGGCGTGGAAGAAACCGGACACCGTGGAGCCAATCCCTAAAAGGCCCGACCGTATTCTCAGTCCCCCGGCTGACTGTGCCCATTGGAGTAAGGGGCCTCCGGTAGATGCCATGTTGACGGCGGCAGCCACCAAGAGGGAACTTGCTCAGGAGAGTCCCTCAGTCCATCCCCCGAGCAAGGAGTCTCGGATGATGGACCGCTTGGGGAAGCGGATGTTTAGTTCAGCGACCTTCTCAGTGAGGGCGCTGAACTATCTGGCACACGTGATTAGGATGCAGCGCGATCTTATTAAAGAATACGCTGCATCCCCCCCAGAGTCCATGTCGGAGGAGGACAAAGTGCTGCACTCCACCCGCATGGCCACTCTCAGTTCCGTCACCAATACCTCTATGCGGCTACTGTCCCATGCTACGGAAGGTGCCGCTAGAGCAGCAGGGGCAGGCCTAGTTACTAGACATCAGGCCTGGCTCCGTCATTGCGATTTCTCAGAGCCCTTCAAGGCGTCATTTGCGAACGCCCCCTTTGATGGTTCTGCCCTCTTTGGCAAAACTGTTCGCGACACTTTGACCCAGAGCGAGAAGGACGGGAAGACACTGTCTGCCGTCGGAATCCTCTTCTCTGCTCCCCAGAGGCCCTATTCTAGGAACCAAAAGGGACAGAAGAAGATGTGGTTCTGGAAGCCGCAGCAATCTCAGTCTGCTCCGGACAACCAGTCCTTCCGTGGCAGAGGAGGACAGGGAGGATGCTGCCCTAGGGGCAGAGGGGCTCCCAGGAACTTCGGATCCAGAGAACCCTTCTCTGAACGGCCCGCGCAGCAGCCCTGAGGGGTTGCCTGGCTGCTCCACTCTGGAGGCAGTCGGGGGACGTTTTTCGGAGCACCTAGCGGCACGGGAGTCCATAACATCAGACTGCTGGGTCCTCCAGATCATATCCAGAGGATACCGTATACCCCTTCTTCACTTGCCAAAATTGAAGTCCCTCCCCGACGTTCCACCCGGTCAGTGGGAGGCCGCTTTGGCAGAAATTGGCCATCTACTAAAGAAAAGAGCCATCCAGCCCATCCCCCCAGACCAGATCGGATCAGGGTTCTACTCCAGGTTCTTTTTAGTGCCAAAAAAGACGGGGGATCTAAGACCAATTTTAGACCTTTCACTCTTGAACCTGGCAGTTCCCAAGGAGAAGTTCCAAATGGTCACGCTGCAGTCTATTCTCCCCATTCTGGGAGAAAATCACTGGATGTGCTCCATAGACCTCAAGGATGCGTACTACCACATACTAATGGACAGGCGCTCCAGGAGGTTTCTCCGCTTCCGGCTGGGAGCCAGTCACTACCAGTTCCGGGTCCTTCCCTTTGGTCTCACCACTGCCCCCAGGGTGTTCACCAAAGTATTAGCAGTGGTAGCGGCCCACCTGAAGCTTCAGGGGGTACAGGTCTTTCCCTACCTGGACGACTGGCTCCTCACCGCCCCAACAAGGCATCTACTACTATTGGTGCGAAACTCCTTTCTCCATCTTGCTCCCCGTCTGGGCATCACTATAAACACAAATAAATCCAACCTAGCACCCACGCAGTTCATAGATTTTATAGGTGCCAGGTTAGACACAAGGAGATTAAAAGCCTTCCTCACTGCGGACAGAGTTCAAAATCTGCAACTCCAGGTGCGGGCCATTCTCCACTCAAGCTAATTTCCGGCGGAGTTGGTCCTGAGGGCTCTAGGGTCCATGGTGGCTGCTATAGCACTTCTTCCTCTCGCCAGGTTCAACATGCGCATCCTCCAATGGACACTCCTAGTCCAGTGGTCGTATCTTGCTCTTCCTATGCATCATCCCATTGCGATCAGCAAGGCTTGCAAGCGGTTCCTCCTGTGGTGGCTACACTCTCCAGATCTCCACGGAGGCCGCCCATTTTGTGCTTCTCCCCCTCTCGCCACGGTGACCACAGACGCCTCCCTCCTCAGGTGGGGGGGGGGGCATTTTGCAGGCCGGACTGTCCAAGGCACGTGGAACGATTCAGAGACCTTACTGCATATCAACGTTCTAGAGATGAGAGCAGTGCTCTTAGCGTTGCTAGCACTTCAGGCCTTTCTTCCCTTGGGAACAATTGCGATTCAATCGGACAACATGTCGGTTGTCTGGTATATCAACAAGCAAGGAGGAACCAGGTCTTACCCTCTTTGTCGAGAAGCCATGAGAGTTTGGGAATGGGCAATCTCCACCAACCGCTTTCTCATAGCAACTCATATTCCGGGTCGGTCCAACATCCTGGCGGACAAACTCAGTCGCACCATTCTCACCCCTTATGAGTGGTCTCTCAATACTCAGGTAGCGGAACGCATATTCGCACGGTGGGGAACTCCTTGTTGCGATCTTTTTGCCTCTCCCTCAAACACCAAGTGCGACAGTTTTTCGCTCTGATACCTCCTCCGGAGGTTCCCAAGAGACGCTCTGGTGCATGCTTGGCCACCCAGTCTTCTTTATGCTTATCCCCTTGCCTCTGATGCTCCAAGTTCTTCAGAAAGCCTCTCGGTTGGGGTGCAGAATGATTCTCATTGCTCCGTTTGGCCTCAACAGATCTGGTTCCCCTTCCTAAGGTCTCACTCTGTGAATCCTCCTTGGATTCTAGATCCCATTCGGATCTGATATCTCATCCATCCCACTTATCTCCTCGAACCTGGACAACCTGAAGCTGACCGCTTGGCTGCTCCAGTTCCACTCTTGATCAGGACTCGGTATTTCATCCCTGTTAAGGCCATCCTGGTGGCAGCTCATAAGCCATCCACTAGGAAAGTCTACCGCAGCAAGTGGAAACAGTTCTCGTTGTGGGCGGAGCGGCAAGGCCTAAACCCCTTCACAGTTCCTCTCCCTTTGGTGCTTGATTTCTTAACCACTCTTTTTAATGATGGTGCCAGCAGTTCCACGGTCAAAGTACAACTGGCAATTTCCCATTATCACATTGGTCATGACTCCAATCCACTGATGTCGGCCAAGTTGTGTAAGATTTTCCTTAAAGGTACTTTTCTTCTCAGGCCCCCTGTAAAGCAAGCGGTTCCTCCTTGGGACCTTTCCTTAGTTCTCCAGGCCTTGACCGCCCCCCCCCCTTCGAACCGGCGGCTACGGTAGATCTGAAATTCTTATCTTTCAAGACTGCCTTCTTAGTAGCCATTACTTCGGCCAAGAGAGTTTCAGAGCTTCAAGCATTATCAGCTAAACCTCCTTATTTGGTCTTTCATCCGGACCGTGTTTACCTCAGGACCAACCCGTCCTTTCTTCCTAAGGTAGCTTCTGAAGCAAACATTAATCAATCCATTAACCTCCATGTCTTCTTTCCTAAATATGAAAACAAAGGTGAATACAAGCTTCACTCCTTAGATGTTCACAGGCAACTTAGATTTTATCTAAACAGAACGGCTGGTCATAGGCAATCCGACCAGTTGTTCATTTCCTTTGCTAAATTTAATTTGGGCAAACCAATTTCTAAAGTCTCATTATCTCGCTGGATTTCACAATGTATCTTATTGGCTTATCAAGCTTGGAAGGCCCGCACCGGAGGGTGTACATGCCCATTCAACCCGGTCAGTCTCTACCTCGGCAGCCTTTAAGGCTAGGATTCCTCTAGATGATATTTGTGCAGCAGCCACGTGGGCTTCATCTCATACTTTTATTTCCCACTACAAGTTGGATCTTGCATCTAGGGTAGAGCATCCTTTGGCTCCGGTGCTCGGAATATCCTTCCATGATGGCCGCCCAAGATTCAGGTAGCTGGGGACTCTGTCCCACAGGTTGCAGACAAATGAATCTCCTACTTCAGATTTAGAAGTTATGTACTCACCATAACGTTCCATCTGAGTAGGTGTATTCATTTGTCTGCAACCATCCCGCCCTCCTATCCCCCTGGCCTTTCAGTTTCCTGCATATGATCTGTTACCCTTTTCAGGGTGTTCTTGCTGTTGGCAAACTCGATCTGAGGTCATGAGGATAGAGCAGGGCATTATGGGTGAGGGGAGGAGCTGAGAGCTTGGATCCATAGCTGGTAAACCATGCCGTTTCGGATCCGATATCGGATCCATAACCCACAGGTTGCAGAGAAATGAATACACCTACTCAGATGGAATGTTATGGTGAGTACATAACTTCTAATTTCCTTAATGGGGGGGGGTGGAGGCAGGATGTGGATATCTAGGGTAATTACCTTATGGTCGGATTGGACCAATGAGGCGTTGACTTCAGGTGTGGAACACCAGTCACTCATACTGGTAATGACTAGATCTAGGATATTGTTGCCCCTGGTCGGGGTGTGGATAAGTTGATCCAGGGCATTGGAGTTTATGAATTCCAGAAAGCGTTGAGCGAAGGAGTTGGTACATGAGTAGTTTTCCCAGTTAATGGTGGGGTAGTTGAAATCGCCCATTATTAGCGCATTTGGTTGAACCCTTATATTTTCCAGTACATCAAGAAAAGAGGAGTGGGAATCCTGGGGCATGGTGGGTGATCTGTATCAAGCTACAGTTTGGATTGCAGTTTTGCCCAGAGTGAGTTGCACATGGATAACCTCGGCTGCATTATGCTGAGCAGCTAGCCTGGAGGTGTGGATATCCTTAATGAATATGGACACACCTCCGCCTTTGGTGTTCCGGTCCAGGTTACATGGCCGAAAAGTGTGCTATGAGTTATAGCCTGGTAGTGCAGGGGTGCTCTCTGGAGCCTTGAACCAGGTCTCAGTCACTGCACAGATATCGATGTTCTCCATTTTAAGGAGTGCCTCGAGTGAGTGCATTTTGAGATTTAGACTTCTAGCATTGAGTAGCATCACCCTCAGTTTTTGCTTGCCTGTTCCTGTTATGGTGGTGAATTTATCATTTGAACCTTGCCTAAAAAAGGCACTATAGGGGCAGCAAGAACCTTAGCCAGTATCCGGAATCCCAGGGATATATACATATATATATATAAAATATGTATATATGCATATATATGTATATGTATATATATATATATATATATATATATATATGTATATATGCATATATATGTATATATGTATATATATATATATATATATATATATATATATATATGTATATATATATGTGTATATATGTATATATATGTATATATAATATGTATATTTATGTATATGTATATATATATGTATATATATATATATATATATATATATATATATATATATACATATATATATATATACATATATATGCATATATATGCATATATACATATTATATATATATATATGTGTATACATATATATATATATATATATATATATATATATATGTGTGTATATATATATATATATATATATATATATATATATATATATATAATACTGTCATCTCGTATTAAAGAACATGCTGCAGCTGTCAGGAATATGGATATGAAAAAATGTACTTATGAAACATTCCCTTTTTTGCCCTTCTTTTCACAAATTCAGATTTATAGTGTTGGATTATGTTGAAATGTTTTTGGGTGATACTAATACATTATTAGAAGTTAAAGAACTCTGCTGGAAACTCATATTAAATGCTGAATCACCCCCAGGTCTTAATGAAATGCATAAAATATGCATTAAAATGGATACACTAATTCTGTACTGTCTTGACAGTTGTCTGCTTACACTGTTGTTTTAATGTTCCCTCATTTCCCTTAGAGTCATGTTATAAATATTATAATGATTATATACTACTTGCATTCCTCAGGTTGGTTTCCATAGCAACCAAATAACCAGTTGAATTTATTGGATCTTTTAAAGTAGTATCAATAATATTGATTATCTTGTCTTTTCTTATTGGCCAGCTAGTTGCTTGCATACTCTTATTTAACTACTGCTCCAATGTTCATTGTTTTGTCTGATGAAGTTCTTCACACTAATAAAGAACAAAAGCTTTTACACCTGCTCCTGAAATTTGGTACTTCGTGTTTTTTATTTTTTATTCTTCTATATTTTGAAGTGTTTAAGTCGGATGTATTAGTATTCTTCACACATGATCGGAGACTTTTTATACCTTAAAATATTTTAGAATCTCTATTCCCGAGTCATGTCTAATAAGATACAAAGGGAGCTTGGCTCTGCTAGCCAACCACTTTTGAATATATCACAGTTCTCTATTCCATCGGAGCAATTATCTATTTATTCACTTCCTCCGTATCTACTGAACCCATTGAATGATATGGGTAATCACCAGGACACTAGTTCAGATATTGTAAATACACTAAATGAACAACCACGTTGCCTAATCCATGGCAACAGGCCTCCAGACACTGTGAGTGAACAACCATGATGCTTAATCCATGGGAACAGGCCTCCAGTCAATGAAGCAGTCACAATGGTTTCCAATGATGACAGAATGGTGGGAACGATAGTTAACAACTCACAACAGGGTAATGCTTTTTCTTCCCCTAACTTGATGTCTTTTCTTGATGCTGGAGTGGATAACAACCGTGTTTTGGATAAATCTTTCCAGAATTACATTAGCAATAACATTTTAAATGCTGAATCTAATAATGGTGAAGCGATCAAACCTTTACTGTTTAGACTGGAAAGACTGGACACTGTTTTTAAAAACATTCAGTTTGACAACTTTTATTTTACATGCTGCTTGCAAAAGAACATTGTACCACTCTGTTTAAGACTAATCAAGTTCCCTAATAACCTTAATAGGGACTCTGAACTATATAATGAACTAGTCACCCTGTACAATAATACTGGTTTGCAAGTGATACTCATGCTTATGAAACATAATGTGGCCAAATTGTCCGATCTTAGGGCAGAAATAGATACTCTGCATAATTCTATAATACAGCATCCCCATTTCAATGAGTTTGCACACATCTACAATGGTATACAGCCTAGAATCAACAGACATGTTGCTACCATAACTCACAGGAAGAAAATTAAATTACAAAGGGACATAACTCCGTATCAGTCCCATCGAGCTTATCCACTCAGAAGTCATACAAAATACAGATTCAGCTTTAGAAATCAATGGTTTGGAGCACAACCATTATCTACCCCTGCTGTACAGTTACGGGAATATGTTAATGACAGGGGGATTAGACATAACCAAGGTACTCGCTGTCTTTAGGAGAATGTCACAGCTTCTGCCTTAACTTCCACAGCTTCCACTAGTATGACTCAGTCTGATCCCCTCCATTTGGAAGCTAATATGGACCACAGGATTTCTTTGGCCCCTCCAAGACTGTCATCCCAGACACCATCAACTTCAAGAGCTTACACAGCTCCTTTGGGCATTAGTGGTGATAACAGAATCTCTCCGGCCCCTCTAAGACCTTCATCCCAGACACCAATTACATCGAGAACCTACTCTGCACCTTCTCCTGTATATAATGTCAGAAGCAATCCTTCTCTTTTTTTATCGTCTGAGAATCTTTCTCAGGACATAAGAAGGACTTTGAGAAAAGGGAGAGTAGTGTCCGCAGTAAATGCCGAAAGATTGGAGTTCCCTTTTCCAAGAAGAAACCTAGGGACAGAGCCCCTGCCTCCTCGAACATTATGCTACAGGCAGAGCTTCAACTCTACCCCAGATGAGCAGAAGTCTCCCTCGAGGTCGACCCAGGAGAACTACAAGGAGATGACTTCTTCCACAACGAATAATAACACTCCCACAGCTGCATCTTATTGTTCATCTGTAGTATTTAACCTAACTAATAGGTTGTTTAACACACACACTTTGGAGGTCCTCAGTAAGGGATTTTCATTCATCCCTTCCCAAAGGGCCGACCTGGCTTGACTTTTATTGGATTTCCATCTTTACCTAAGGAAGCTTAATTTAAAACTTATATGTGATAATGACTCTGAGGACAGTGATGATTCTGACACTGTTTCTAGGAAACTACCTATTAGAAGAAGCACGTTCAACCCTCCTTTGAGCAACACCCTACAGATCTTTCTTAAAGTTTGTGAAAAAGACTTTCGTGATATGCTCAGCAGATCTAGCCACAACAAATGGTTTAACATGTCCCCAATGCAAGTTTCTGCCCTCAAAACACAGGGCAGACAAAGGAACTGGCATAGTACTGATGGACCATAATAAATATGTTACCACTCTTTTGTCAGATTTTGATGATAGTGATTACTATGTTCCAGTTACAGTAACAGATGTTAACAAAGCTTTTAAATATATTGACAAAACCATTAATTCCCTATTGAAAGACTCCTGTATTTCATCAGCAGAAGCAGAATTTATGTTTGTTACGGATTCCCAACTTGGTAAGTTTTTTGGGACCCCAAAAATGCATAAGAATGTCGCTGAGCCCCCCCTTCAGACATATAGTTTCGAACCACAAAACCAAAACTGAAAAAATATCAGAATATTTAGACATATGTCTTAACCCTATTGTACAGTGCTCAAAATTTTATATCAGAGACTCCTGGGATTTCCTGAATATATTGTTTCATTATAAACCTTCTGCTTCTGATGCATTTTTGGTAACTCTTGACATTGAAGCGCTGTACACAAACATCCCACATGTTAAAGGTTTACAACTTTTAGTCTTATTTGTCACAGTTCACAGGGTATACTAAGGAGAAAATTAACACCATCAGTACTTTGGCTTCACTAGTACTGAAAGGAAACTTCTTTCACTTTAACAACCAAATCTTCCAACAGGTTAAAGGTGTGGCCATGGGCTCTAGAATGGCTCCCTCGTATGTGAACCTGGTTTTAGCAGCCTGGGAAGCTAATTCTCTAGTCCACCTCCCTGATTTTGAACACACTAAGCTCTACAAGAGGTACATAGATGATGTATTTTTTGTCGGAGGGAGTAGTAAACAGCAACTGCTTACATTCATTGATTCTATTTCCACCTCCATTCCATTTTTGAAATTTAAAATAGCCGGGTTTGGCAATAGTGTTGATTTTTTGGACACAAATATCACCTTACACATTTACAGTCTTTCTTGGGAA
>NC_056746.1:946694759-946762259 GCF_019279795.1 Protopterus annectens | reverse complement strand
ATACAGCTCACACCAGCCAAAAACTCTCGAGCTAAGAGTCTACCCACAATTCCCTTCTGTACATTACCTCAGATCTCACTTGCCACTCTTATAAAAAAAGCGTCAGCTGACTCTTCTCTCACAGCTAAGTAAAATCTTAGTTATTTATATTCTATCTTACTTTTCTTCTTAGTTAATACCCTTTAATATTCCTTAGCCTTTATCTACCCGCCTTTCTTGTGCAAGTGGTTTATTTCCTGTGATACCCTATACCTGTTGGTATTTCTCTTCTACCATTGTTGGTAGAATTATTCCCTTTTTATTCTCCTGTGGTGTACCTTTTTTTCACTGGGTTTCTGCCTTCCTGTATTCCAATATGGCAGAAAAGCCTAAGACTACCACCGGATTTAAGCAGTGCCAAGAGTGCAGCAGAAAAATGCCTAACTCTGGCAGGCACGATTCTTGTGTTTATTGTTTGGGTGCTCCTCATTTGGATTTAGAGTGTTCTATCTGCCAGGGCTTCAGTACTAGGGCCCTGGTAGAATGTCACAATAAACTCATACTTTAAAGGCTTCTTAAAGCCCCCTTTGAATAAGCTTTGTCCAAGGCCAATAGGCCCCCTCAGGCATCTGTTTCCAAAGCCAGTTCGGTGCTGACATCTCCATCGGCACCATCTAAGAAACAATAATCCCCATCTGTTGTTTCCTCTTCAGAACCAAAAGTTCTGCAACTCAAGAAACAGACTGATTCCTCAGCACCAACTACTTCGGTGCCATCAACACCAGCTACAGCACCAGCAGTGGAAAACTACATCAGCACCAGCTTCCTTGGTTTCTACATCATTGCTGACATCTGCTGCTGCTATGCAGGTTATACCTTCATCTTCGTTTTACCCAGGATAAGATATTCCCCATCTGTTGACCCCTTCCTGGGTCAGCTCCTTAGCCCATTTATAGAAAGGCCAGAATCTCCCTCTGGACTGTCTGTTCGCTCCTCCAGGAGTCTTTCTGAAGTAGACATAGTGAGGTTGGTGGATCAGCTACTGACAGCTGGGAATCTTCCTCCTCCTTCTCAGCCCCCTCTCCCACCTGGAACAAGGGAGTATTCCCCCAGCATTCCAACATATATTCCTCCTCTGACCTCCCTAGAGGCATTAAAGTTTTTGACTCTGACCATGCAAGTTGCTATGGCCCTGGCACTGACAACATCCTTGCCTTTGGTTGCGGGCACGGCTCTGACTCCCTTAGTACCTTTGGAACTGATGGGTCCCTGGGATCGTGCCTCCACTGTCGGGTACAGGGGGATTGAACTGACTCCTGCTTTTTATTCAGATTCGTCCTTACCTTATTGAACTATGATGGCTGGGGGTCTTTCCTTGGCTCTGGCTTTAGAGGTGGGTCTCTTAGGGTGGGGTATGACCCTGATTCCAAGTTTGTCTGTCTTGGTTCCCGGCTCCCATCCCTCCTCAGGGGGGCTGTCTTTTAGGCTATAGACAGGGCTTTGCCCACTGGAAGTTCCCAGGTGACTGCTATGTTACCAGAGTCTCACCCCATGACCCCTGCTTACCTGGAGCTTTCAAAAACCTCCTTGCCTGGACAGCGAACTCCAAGGATGCAAGAAATTCCGACTAAGGATCATCCCTCTTCCTAGTCCTCTCCAGATATTCCCACTAAAGAGTCCTCTCAGAAGAAGCTGTGTAAGAAAAAGCACCTGGACTTCCCTGCAGAATCCATCACCGAGTACATGGATTTTGATTATGAGGAGGGTTCCCCATGGTCACCCCCTGATGATGTCTCCTTTGGAGACATTCTAGAGATCCTTAAACAGAGGGGTAACTGGAAGCCCAAAGACCCTACCTATGAGAAGTCTGTGTACTTGCAAGCCTTCGGAGATCGCCCATCTACTTCCTGGGTGACACCTCCCACTGACAATCTCATTAAGTTGATCACTCAGTGGGCTTGGAAGGCCCTGATTCCACAGAACCAATTCCCCAGAGACCAGATAAAATACTCTCTGCTCCTGAGGACCACCAGCACTGGGCAAAAGGATTAGCAGTAGATGCCGTGGTGGTGGCAGCTGTCACTAAAGAGGAACTAGCTTAGGAAAGTTCCTCTGTTCATCCCCCTAACTGGGAGTCTAGGGCGATGGACAGATTTGGAAAGCAGATTTATGCATCATTGACCTTCACCCTTAGGTCCTTGAATTTCATTCCACATTTCACTAGGCTCCAGAGGGATCTTATCAAGGAGCTATTGGATACCCTAGCAGTAGCTCTATCTGAGGAGCTCCAAGAAAAAGTGGTCTCCTAGTTAGCTACCCTGGCCTCTATTTCTAATTCATCCATGAAGCTCATTGCACATACAGCTAAAGGGGTGACCAGGTCAGCTGGTTCAGGTGCTGCAATTCGATGACATGCTTGGATGTGCCTGTGTGAGTTTGCCAAGCCATTCAAGTCTTCCTTTCTCAATGCTTCTTTTGATGGATCTTCTTTGTTTTGCCCCAAAGTCAAAGAAACTCTAGCCAGGTGTGAGAAAGGTGGAAAGACCCTGTCTGCAGTGGGCATTTGTTTTTCTGCTCCCCAACAATCCTATTCTAGGAATCAAAGTAGTGCGAAGTTTTGGTTCAAAAAGTCCCAGAAGCCTTTCCAGTACACATGTGGTGGAGACTCCCCTCAGGCCAGAAGGGGGAGGTCTAATGGAAGACGCTATCCTAGAGGCAGGAGTGGCCACATAATTAGGGTTCCAGAGATTCCTTCTCTGGCCAACCCTATCAGTGCTCCTGAAAGGGGGCCCAATCGCTTACCTTTGGAAGCAGTCAGGGGAAGATTTTCTTTGCACCCAACAGCCTGGCTGCAAATAAACACAGATGCTGGGGTGCTAAGAATTATTACCAGAGGTTACCTTATTCCCTTCAGTCTTTATCTAAGAAATCAAACAAAACTCCCTGATGTTCCACCCAAACAAAGAGACCAGGCAGCCTTAGGAATACAAAAGCTGCTAGAAAAAAGAGTCATCCAAGAAGTCCCACCAGACCAAATAGGATCCGGATTTTAATCCAGGTTCTTTTTAGTGCCAAATAAGACAGGAAATTGCAGACCAATTCTGAATCTCAGCATTCTAAACAAATTTGTTCAACAGCCCAAATTCCAGATGGTCATGGTTCAGTCTATACTTCCCTTTCTAGAGGAAAATGATTGGATGTGCTCAATAGACCTTCAAGATACGTATTACCATATAAAGTTGGACAAACGCTCAAGAATATTTCTTCGTTTTTGGCTAGAAGCCAGTCACTTTCAGTTCAGAGTGTGGACCTTTGGACCCACCACAGCCCCCAGGGTATTTACCAAGTGTATGGCAGTAGTAACAGCTCACTTGAGACTGCACAGATTCTGGATGTTTCCATATCTAGATGACTGGGTCATCACCACTTCCACAAGATATCTACTGCTTCAGACAATAGAACTCACCGTACAATTATTCCTGTGTCTTGGCATTACGGTCAATCATACAAAGTCTCAGCTGACTCCCTCTCAGGATATATAATTCATAGGAGCTCATTTAAACACCCTCTCATGTGTAGCCTCCCACCCCCTTCACAGATTACAGAAGATAAAATCCCAAGTACATTCTATTCTATGCACAAAGTACCAGCCTTACTGGTGCTTCAGGCATTTGGGTCCATGGCAGCAGCTATCACTCTAGTCCTGCTAGCGAGATTCCACATGAGGTCACTGCAATGGCTTCTTGCAAATCAATGGTCTATTGTAACCCATCCAATGAACTACCCCATTTTTATCACTAGTCGCTGCAAGAAGTACCTATCCTGGTGGATGGAATCTGAAGAAATTCTTAAGGGCCGCTCATTTGTTCCTCCTCAACTCAAGGCCATAGTGACCATGGATGCCTCCCAGATGGGGTGGGAGGGAGGTATTATCTGGGAAAGACAGTCCAAGGTACTTGGTACCTTATAGAGGCCAATCTGCATATCAATGTCCTGGAGTTGAGGGCAGTGTTATTAGCGTTGCAAGCATTTTAGTTTGTCCTCACTCAAGGAATGATTGCAATCCAATCAGACATAATGTCCATAGTCTGGTACATCAACATACAAGGGGGAACTGAATCGTACACCCTGTGTCGAGAAGCCCTCAGAGTGTGGCAATGGGCCATTGCCTCCATCTGTTTTCTGATAGCAAAGCACATCCTGGGTAGTTCAAAAGTGATAGTGGGCAAACTAGGTAGATGCATTCTACTGCCTCATGAGTGGTCTCTCAATCCCAATATAGGGAAGAGGATCTTTCATCGCTAGGGCCAGCCTTGCTGCGACCTTTTTGCATCACCCCAAAACAAATGCAGAAGCTAGTTTGCCTTAATCCCACCTCAGGGGGAGTCCCTGAGAGATGCTCTTCTCCTCAACTGACCCCCAGGTCTCCTTTATGCCTTTCCTCCTTTCCTTCTGATCCCACTTTTTCTCAAGAAAGCAGCCAAGTTGAGAAGCAAAGTGATCCTTATTGCACCCTACTGGCCTTGACAGATTTGGTTTCCCTTCCTATGGCCTCATCTAGTTCACTGTCCATGGATTCTGGACCCAGTTCCAGTCCGATTGTCTCACCATCAGGGAGTGGTGCATCCCAATCTTCAAAGTCTCTAGCTAACTGCTTAGTTGCTTCAATTCAATAGTCATCAGGCATAATGATATACCATCCTTGGTGTGAAACATTTTGCTGGCATCACATAAACCATCCACCAAGAAGCTCTACCTTAGTAAGTGGAAGAGATTTTCAATCTGGGCTTGCGATAATGGTCTCGACCCTTTTTCAGCTCCTGTGGAAAAAGTTTTAGAATTTCTGACCATCCTGTTTGCTAAAGGAGCTTCCGCTTCATTCTAGCTGCCATCTCTAATTTCCATAATGGCTTCGGAGACCTCCCTTTAATTTCACATAGACTATGTAAGGTCTTTCTCAAGGGAACTATAGGTTTAAAGCCTCCATTTAAAGATCCTCTACCCCATGGGACCTGACTGTTGTTTTGCAGTCACTGCTACTTAGTCTCTTTGAACCAGCGGCAACATGCAACTTAGTTTCTTTCTTGGAAAATGCTTCTCCTCACAGCTATAACTTCTGCAAGAAGTGTCTGAATTGCAGAATTTATGTTTAAAACCCCCTTACTTAATTTTTCATAAGGATAGTTACACTCAGAACCAATCCATCACTTCTTCCGAAGGTGGTCTCAGAGTCCAACATTAATCAAGGCAACTTGCCTGTTTTCTTTCCCAATTTTTCCAACAAAGGGGAATATTGCTGTTAGAAAAATATGTAATAGTAATATGCATGCTTAGTGCATTTAGTACATTCAAGATTTAAAAGGGTTAATACATTTATTCTGTTCACACTGCATGAATCTGCACAGCCATTAGAAACTTAACAAGAAGCATTCTATTTTCCGCTAATGTCAGCAAATAACAAGAAGTAATTCATTTCTGCTAATGTCATGAAAATTAACAAAGGGATATTGATTTCTGCTTATGCCATGAGAAAACATGCAGCTGCTAGAAGCCATTGATAAAGAAAACAATAGATGCTTGAAAGTTTAAACCGTAGTCAGCATTACTTGTACTGAAGCTAGAAATTACCTTGAATCTAGGTAAAATGTAACACATGTATTAGAACAGTACAATATAAGAATTGAAATGCTGAAATGGACTGACATAAACCCAAGGCCAGGTTGTTTTTCTCAAAATGTTTTGTAGAATGACAGATATTTTAACTTGGTCAGCAATGTCTAACAATATTTCTGTAGAACATACAGAAAGCTGTGTCTAACTACATCAGCAATAGAATGTAACATTTTCTATGTGACAGGAAGAGAACTGTATAAGTATAACCTACTAGTCATTAATCATTCAGACAAACCTTGTGCTTACATGCTTTGTCTCCTTGCTGCAAGTAATAAAGGGTGCCTTGCTTGAACCTAACATGAATTGGTCTTTGAAGTTTTTTCCTTTGACAAATTGGTCCTTCGGACCTGAACCCTCTCTTCACCTCGGATCAGACGGGCCAGGTGGTTGAAACCATACGGAGAAGAAACCAAATCGGTTCTTCTTATCTGAAAAGTCCTCCGACTGAATTGTCGTTCAAAAGAGGCCAGCCACTTTCTGATCTGCGACTGAAGGACAGGTCTCCGTGAATTGGTGATCAATCACGTGGGCTCAGGTAAGGTAAATCTACTTTTTCCTGTTTTCTGTTTTAGATCAGGGACTAGATATGTATTGTTTTTGTTAGACTGTATTTTTCTTACAAGTCAGGGACAAAAAAGATTACTGTCTTGTCATAGATCAGGAGAAACAGAATAAGTAGGCAGTCATTCTTGAGACTATAACAAAATCTGTGGTACCACGTTAAAAAATAAGAAAAGTTACGTAACGATAAAAGGTTAGAGCAAAATGGGTAATAATTGCACAAAAAGACCCCAAAATCCGCTTTTAACAGAAGACGCAAAATATATGCAGTCGCAGCACACCGACAATATTAGATATTATTCAAAATGGGTTAATAAATACGAATTTGACGGAAAATTAGAAAAATCCTCGCTTATCAAACTTGTCAAACAGCTCAAAACCGATTCCAAAGGTCAGGTAAAAAAGCAACGTAAATTAGGAATTCCTCAGGCACACAGGTGGAATGAGGAAGTAAACCGTAGGGAACAAAAATTCAAAAGCAATATTTTTAGACAAGGAGGACAATAACTTAATAATAGCATCAGCACCTCCGCCTCCCTTACTGGAATATGAAGCAAGTGAGCAGGTTAGTCCACCCCCACAATATCCTGTGGTCACTGAAGAAAGAGGCATTATGAAAATAAAACCGTTTGTTAGAGATCCCATCGAGACCAGGTCTCGAACAAAGGCAGGTAACTCAAATGAAGGCATCGAGTTATGGCAAATGGTTAAGAATTCACGATCTATAAGTGAAGGAGAAGAAATATGTCCACTTATAGAAGTACCCAACCCTCAGGCAGGTCAGGACAATCAGGACCCAACTATTTTAGTGTATAGACCTTGGACTCTGGAAAACATCCGGAAAGCCACTGAGGGAATTCCCCATCCAAAGGTTAATTTTAGAAAATTCTCTGAAGACTTACAAGGAATGAGGCTGAGTTATAACTTGAACGGAGAAGAGGTAGAAAATGTAGTTATATAAATTGTTGGGCCAGATTGGCATATGATTAGTGGGAACTGGAATTCCCGTGACACTGCACAAAGACCCCTCCCACATAGCAGTGCAGAATTAGACACCAGAGTAAAAGGTCTTACAGACCGCATCTCTGAAAAATGGAAACCTAGGGCAGACTGGACTTGCATTAATCAATGCATTCAACAAGAAGGTGAAACTATTGACCGGTATTATGCCAGACTATTAGAGTGTTTTAATAACCACTGTGGAATGCAGGTTCCTGAAGATCAAACACAAGATTCCTCATATGAACAGCAGTTAAAGAATGCATTTTTAAAGGGCAGTACTGCACCTATAAGCAGTTTTATTACAAAGCACATGGTAGATCATCATACAAGCAAATTACAATCATTACTTGAATATGTTAGACATGCCGAAAGGCATTTTAATAGCAAAAAGAAAGCTCAAATATTTTCTGTAGAAGATGGAGCAGAAGTTTATGTAGTACAGTCCGGGAAAAAGGGCAAGAAAAATGCACAGGGAAACAAACAATCTGATCAACGATCAGAGGACTTTGAAGGGCAAAAAAAAAGGGGAGAATGTTTTAAATGCGGTAAAAAGGGACATTTGGCAAGGGATTGCAAGAAAAACAAGAAGGCAACAACGGAAGACAAGGAGGGTGAGGACTGACATTATGGTAGTCAGGAATCACTAGAAGGGGCTAGCGAAGAAGGGACAAATGAGAATGTGATAGAGGGAGTAGAGGAGGTTAGTGACAATGAAGAAGATGAAATATTAGGCCTAGCTTTATTGAGCTTGGAGCTCTATTTAGCAGACACAAAACCAGAAGTTACACTCTTGGTAGAAGGGAGGGAAGTCAAATTCGTGTGTGACTCAGGGGCATCACGAACCCTGATGCATCCCTCCAAACTACCAGAAAACACAGAGACACCTGATTACATACTGGTTAAAGCAGCTAATGGACAGCTGTATCGGGAGCCACTCTCCTGTGACATTGCCATAACTAATCCAGTTTTAGGATTGACACAAAAAAGCAAAATTGTTGTTTCTGCAAAATGCCCAGTAAACCTCTTGGGCAGAGACCTCATGCAGGTATTTAGTATAGCAGTAGTCCCAACCATGCAGAGTATGGAAGCACACCAACAAATTGATACCTTTGCAGTGCAATCGGAGGGTGAAATGTTTTATTGGTACAGCCAGGACTTGGTTACGACTGGTCCAGGGACTGTAACCGAAGAGTTAATGAATGTAGCCATCAGCAAGTTCCCCTCCCTTGACATTGATAAGCAACAACTGTTGCACTGTACCCTGTATTATTGTAATACACCAGGGCCTGATAAGGAACATGAGCAAGAATTGTTTAAGAATCATGCAAATAGATTGATATTGCGTAACCTGTACTGTGATACAGAAGGGAACAGTGTAGCCAGCTGTTCATTGCCCTAGGAGTTCTTTGCACTTTATAAATCTAATCGATTACCACATGTTAGCCTAACCAAAAACAGAAATATAGAATGGGCAGACTTAGGAGAAAAAGTCATGAGATGGGAGAAACAGACAGAACTAGAACTATCAGAACAGGGAATACAAACACAGAAGTTGAATTGGATAACTCAGACCAACCCAGCTGTGCGCTTACAGTCTGGTGAGGACAGCTGATTGACACTCCTGTTAAAGGAGGAAGAAAATGCCTTACAAAATATACCAGAGACTCTCTGGTCAACAGGAAAGTCAGATGTAGGACTTATTCGTACAGCAGGACCAGTTACTATCACGCCAAAGTCAGCATTTAGACCACAAAAGAGACAGTATCCCTTAAGAAAAGATGCAGAGGCAGGGATAAAACCTATTACAGCAGCCTTACTTAAAGGAGGGATACTAGTAGAATCTCCCGATTCACCATGTAACACACCCTTGTTTCCAGTCAAAAAAGCAAATGGAGAATGGCGTATGGTCCAAGATTTACAAGCTGTAAATGATGCAGTAATACCAAGGGCACCCACGGTGCCAGACCCACACACCCTGTTGAATGATTTAAAACCTCAACAGAAGTGTTTTTCTGTGGTAGACATCAGCAAAGCGTTCTTTTCGATACCGATACACCCTGATAGCCAGTATTGGTTTGCATTCACATTTCAGGGGAAAAGGTATACATATACGCAACTACCACAGGGGTATTGTGAAAGTCCAACAATATTCTCACAAGAAATGGCAAGCAACTTGGCGGGATTCACCCCACCAAGAGGCAGTCAGATTTTACTTTATGTTGATGACATCTTGCTGGCAGCCCCCACCCAGCAGGATTGTAAAGAAGATACCATAGCACTTCTACAATTCTTAGCCGCTGAAGGACATAAGGTAAATAAGAGTAAACTGCAGCTTTGGAAAAAACAAGTTAAATACCTGGGATGTGTAATATCCAAGGAAGGCAGAACATTAGATGAGGACAGAAAAATAGCGATTTTGCAAGCACCAAAACCCACTACCAAGAAGGAAATTATGTCCTTCCTGGGTACAACTAATTTTTGCCGGAGCTGGATTCCAAACTATGCTTTGGAATCTGCACCGCTAACTGACCTTATATATATTAAGCCTATGGCAGTGCAGGATTTGTTGCAATGGACACTAGAAGCAGAATCTGCTTTCTGCAAACTAAAGCAGGTAATAGCGTCCTCATTAGTTCTGGGATTGCCAAACTACCATAAACGTTTTTCCCAAACTATAGATTGTAAGCAGGGTTACATGACATCAGTATTAACACAGCAGCATGGGGATAAGCAACGCCCCATTGCTTACTATTCATCACAACTAGACCCAGTGGCACGATCCTTACCCCACTGTGTACAAGCAGTAGTTGCAGTTGCAATAGCAGTACAGGCTTCAGCCTCAGTAGTCTTGTTCCACCCTCTCACTTTGAGAGTGCCTCATGCAGTCGCAATTATTTTACTACAGGAAAGGGTGGCATATCTTTCCCCTGCTAGGCATCTTTCCTGAATGACTATATTGTTGAGCCAACCTCACATGACAATTGAGCTATGCACGACTTTAAACCCTTCCACTCTGCTCCCAACCCCCGCAGACGGCACACCACACTGCTGCCTGCAGGTAATTGAGCAAAAGACACTACCTAGAAAAGATCTCACGGATGTCCCCTTGGATGATGCTGAGGTGACATACTACGTGGATGGCTCGTGCAAAAGGGGTCCTACAGGACAGAACCTAGTAGGATATGCAGTAGTTTCTGATACTGAGATTATAGAAGCAAAACCTTTACCACACAACTTATCTGCACAGGCAGCAGAATTGATTGCCTTGGCATGGGCATGTACCTTAGCAAAGGGTAAATGTGTAAACATTTTTACTGATAGCCAGTACGCTTTTGCTACTGTACATGTTTTTGTGCAACAGTGGAAAAAACAGGGTATGGTAACATCTACTGGCAAACCTATCAATCATGCACAGTTTATTTTAGATCTTTTAGAATCTATTCAGTTACCTCAGAAAGTAGCCATTTGTGAATGCACAGCTCACATCAAACAACAAGATAGGATTTCAAAAGGTAATGCAAGAGCTGATACAGCTGCAAAACAAGCAGCCACAGAAGTATTTCTTTTAAATGAGGAATTACAACCCTCTGAGATTTTAGATTTAGATATGTTAAAAACAATGCAGACACTCACTACGCAAGCTAAAAAACAACGATGGTTAAAACGAGGAGCAATTCTCGAAAAGGGGCTGTACATCTCTAGAGAAGGGAAACCGATACTACTATCTAATTTGTTTAGATATGCAGCTTTGTTGAGCCATGGGCAGTGCCATGTCTCAACAGGGGGGGGATGGTACAGCTGGTGAACCAGGTGTTCACACCGTACAGATTTACAAACTACTCTAAAAAATTTTGTTCAATGTGTCAGATTTGTAACAAACATCATGCACAAGGGGCGTTAAAGCCCAAGCAAGGGAGTTTCCCTACACCACCATATCCGTTTCACACTATCTGTATGGATTTCATAGAATTGAACAAATGTGAAAATAAGAAGTATTGTCTTGTCATTGTAGATATGTTTTCCAGATGGGTGGAAGCCTTTCCAACCAAAAATCCAGATGCAGCCACGGTGGCAAAAGTACTTGTCAAAGAAATCATCCCTAAATTCGGCATTCCGGAAAGGATCTACAGTGACAATGGTACACACTTTGTAAACCAAACCATACAGCAGTTAAGTAAGCATTTTGGTATTTCTTTAAAAAATCATTGTGCATACCATCCACAATCTGCAGGGCTAGTTGAAAGGCATAATGGTATATTAAAAAATAAATTGAGAAAATTGATAGCTGAGACAGGGAAAAATTGGATATACTGTTTACCCCTGGCACTGTTGAGCATGAGAACTGTCCCTACAGCAAAAGGATTGACTCCTTTTGAAAAGTTATTTGGAAGGGCTTACTATACATCCCAGTGGAAACTTCTCATGTTATCAGACCAGGAAGCTGATTTTACACTAGCTGAATATATGAAGAAAGTCATGAATTCTAAACATCTGTTGCAGCCAAATTCTGTTTCAGATAAAAAGCAAACCGAGACATCAGAAGTGGCAGTAGTGACACCCGGGGACTGGGTGTGGATAAAAGTTATCAAGAAGAAAAATTGGTCATCGCCAAGGTGGGAAGGTCCCTACCAGGTGCTTCTTTCGATACCCACTGCCATCAAGATAGCAGAGCGAGCTTCGTGGATTCACTTGAAGCACTGCAAACTTGTTAAGAACTTTGAACTGGACAAAAATCTTACCTCTCCATTGGGGCCCTCAGCACAAAGTCTGGCTACAAAGGGGGGTCAGATCAATAGGACTGATCCGTCTCAACCCCAGTGAAGAAACCATCAGTGCTGAAGGTCCTATTAGGGCAGAGAGTAAGAACACATGTCTGAAATAAAGATGATAGGATCCAGTAAGATCCAAATGTACCTATTCGGAAGAGTCGGAGAAAACAGGAATGCAGAACAACCGTTTCCTCGGAAGTATTGCATAACCATCCTGTTGACTGTACTAGTGACAATAATCTTTTTGTTGTGGCCATTCCTTTTTTCAGCCACACAAACTGGACTGAACAAGCATGCAGAGTTGTACTCAGAGTGGCACCCAAACTTCAACACTTACCAGGCAATCAAATATGTGTATGCTGAGACCTTCAATGTTTCGAATTGCTGGATTTGCACAGCTTTGCCAACAGCATATGGGGGGCTATTGTTAACTTCAGTCCCCCTAGGAGCCAACAAGACCTGGGAAAACTTAGTCTATGATACATCAGATGTCACATCACAAGATAAAGTAGCATTGCACTTGTCTGTTCGACAGAAGGGAACTGTGTGTTTTTACAAAAATGATACAGTTCAGGTGGGTTGGAGCAATTGCAATGTGACTGTTCCTTATAGATACTACAATAAGACTGATAACACAGGGTCCTATTGCAACACAAGCTATGATTCATTTGTTGAACTGATGCATAGGACAACTGATGAAGTAAAACATAATGCTGACCTTTATAAACAACTGTCTATGATAGACAAAAAAATGTTTCATCCAGAGCCAGGACACAGTAAAGTTACTACCAAAGTAGAAGACTGTTATTTTGTATGTGGTAGGAAAGCATACAAGTGGTTACCTGAGAATTGGTCCGGCAGTTGTTATTTGGGGTACCTGGTTCTGGCCATACAACACACAGTAGCTTTACCTCAAGGGAAAATCCGGAATGTTCGATGAGAAATCAAGAAGCCTGTCAATCCAGTGGGGCAAATCAATGCGGGCTGGAAAAACCATCATGCTGTGGGCTTAGGGAAAAATGGACTGTCACATATGGACTTGGGTGATACCATCATCTCGTGGGCAGGTGTATTGCCAGCATATGGAGCAATGAAATCAATCTGGGAACTGAGAAAATTGTCTAAACTTCTCGAAATAATGAGTAATGCAACCTTTTCTGCCCTAGAATTGGTGACTGAAGAACTGACTGCCATGAGAACTGCAGTGCTTCAAAACTGCATGGCTCTCGACTTCACCCTAGCGGCGAGAGGAGGTACGTGCGCTTTGATCCAGGAGGAGTGCTGTTCGTATATTCCTGACCACAAACATGAGATAGGCAATCATCTTGAGGCAATTCAGCAGGTGTCAGCCATGACCAAACCAGGACCAAATCCATTGACGGACTTTTTCCAGAGATTGTTTGGGGGGGGCAGTATCCTGATGAACATCCTGATTGCCATCTGTGTAGGAATGATCCTACTGGTGGTATGTGTGTGTTGCTGCATCTCCTGCATAAAAAAACTGGTTAAAGACTTTATAGACATGTCAGTTTCAGAATCCTTATACCAAGGTGCTGAACTTGAAGAATTGCTGAAAAACTGAAAATGCTTTCATAAGTTTAAACTGAATGACTCTCTTAACTGCAAATCCTGAGTAGGAAGAGGTTAGGGGAAGAAAAACTGTTTATGCTTATCTTGAAAGTAGAATAAAAGTATTAAAAGGGGGGAAATGTTAGAAAAATATGTAACAGTAATATGCATGCTTAGTGCATTTAGTACGTTCGAGATTTAAAAGGGTTAATACATTTATTCTGTTCACACTGCATGAATCTGCACAGCCATTAGAAACTTAACAAGAAGCATTCTATTTTCCGCTAATGTCAGCAAATAACAAGAAGTAATTCATTTCTGCTAATGTCATGAAAATTAACAAAGGGATATTGATTTCTGCTTATGCCATGAGAAAACATGCAGCTGCTAGAAGCCATTGATAAAGAAAACAATAGATGTTTGAAAGTTTAAACCGTAGTCAGCATTACTTGTACTGAAGCTAGAAATGTACCTTGAATCTAGGTAAAATGTAACACATGTATTAGAACAGTACAATAGAAGAATTGAAATGCTGAAATGGACTGACATAAACCCAAGGCCAGGTTGTTTTTCTCAAAATGTTTTGCAGAATGACAGATATTTTAACTTGGTCAGCAATAAATCTAACAATATTTCTGTAGAACATACAGAAAGCTGTGTCTAACTACGTCAGCAATAGAATGTAACATTTTCTATGTGATAGGAAGAGAACTGTATAAGTATAACCTACTAGTCAATCATTCAGACAAACCTTGTGCTTACATGCTTTGTCTCCTTGCTGCAAGTAATAAAGGGTGCCTTGCTTGAACCTAACGTGAATTGGTCTTTGAAGTTTTTTCCTTTGACAATTGTCTACACTTGTTGGATGTTCACAGACAATTACATTCCTACCTCATCAGAATTAAATAATTTAGAAAATCAGAACAGTTGTTTGTATACTTTTCTGGCACAACTTTAGGGAAATATTTTTCTAAGGTTACCTTGTCAAAATGGTTATGAGATTGTATTACTTACATTTATAATAGAAAGAATCTCAAGTTACCTGTGCCGGTGAAGGCACATTCCACCAGATCAATAGCCACTTCAGCTGTTTTCCATTCAAAGGCTTCCATGGTTGAAATATGCACAGCAGCAGCAGCATCAGCAATGTGGGATACTCCACATATTTTTATTACTCATTACAAATTGGATTTGGTCTCTAGAGGAGGAGCATCCTTTGGTTCTATGGTTCTCAGGAATATCCTTCCATAGGGCCACCCAAGATCTAAAGTAGCTGGGGACTCTGTCCCAACTGTCAGGAATAGATGGTTTGACAACATCAGATAAAGAAGTTATGTTCTTACCATAATTTTCCCTCTGTGTTGTTGATCTTCATCTATTCTTGGTATCCCACCCTCATTCACCCTCCTGTTGATTCCTGAACAAGTGGACCTTTGTCCTGGGTGTCTTGTTATGATGCACCTTGGCCATAGCTTCTTCATTTAGTTTAGTTTCCTTCTATTTTTCTATACGTCTGCAAACTCGATCTGAGGTAATGTAGAGAAAGGCATTGTGGATAGACTCTTAGCTCAAGAGGTTTTGGCTGGCGTGAGCTGTACAATGGCCAGACTGGTTCCAAGGATCAGAACAGTAACCCAACTGTCGAGAACAGATGAAAAGCAGCATTAGCCCTCTTCTCCTAGCACATAATACTTCTACTTGCAAGAAATTCATATACATCAGTAACCTGGAGTCCATGGTCTCTCACACCACAGGCCAGTACTCCTGAAAAAGAGGAAATTGCCAGCACAAACACTACACCACACAGATAACATAATCAAGCACAACACACACACACCTATGCAGAGGTCCTCAATAAAAACTTACCTAAACAGTAGAGACCTCCAAAACACACTCACAAACAGCACCAAACACATCACACACACCGGACAACACACACGTCTCTCACAAACACAGCCCATAAGGCAAAAGAATAAACCATCACAGCCCACAAGACATAACAATAAACCAAACATACTAGTCAGTGGTGACTCAATTGTGAGACACACTGATGTTTCCCACACCAGGCTTGACAAGGAGAAGGTCACAGTCAGTTGTCTGTCTGGTGCCAGAATCTATCATATCACACAGGCTCTTAAATCTCTTCACAATAAATAATCTATGTCATTGTCCATGTTGGTGTGAATGACTTGACACATGCCTCCCTGGACTATATAGAAAGAGACAGGTATGACCCTAGCCCTAAGCAGCATCCTACCTTCACCAAGAATGATACCACAATAGCAACAAAAAATAATTGACTGCAAAAACTGGCTTAGTTTCTGCTTTCATTCCAAAGGGATCCAGTATCTGTATGCCTGGGATGACGTGGTCAGGCCTCAATGCTTTGCCAGAGATGGCCTCCACCTGTCATCAGTGGGTTTCTGGATCCTGGCCAAGGCTCTCACCTCTCCCATTGTGCCTTTTTTAAGCAATGTCCCAAAGACAAATCTTCCAACATAAAAGATTGGTTAAAAAGCAAATTGAAGGTCATGCTGTTAACACTAGGAGCCTTAACCTGAAAATGCACTCACTGGAGGCTCTCCTTGCACTGGAAGATACCACTGTCTGTGTGGTCATGGAAACTTGGTTCATGGCTGCGGAGAGCACCCCTGCCTTACCAGGCTATACCTCATTCCACACATTCTGACCCCAAAATGAGATCAGGAAGACTAAGGGTAATAGAGTCTCTATCTTCATTAAGGACAGGCACGCCTCCAGACTGGTTTGTCAGCATGATGCACTGGAACTACTCCTGGTGCAACCGACAGTTGGCAAGACACCCATCCAAGTTAAATCCAGTTAAAGACCCCCCTTCATGACTCAGGATACCCATTTCTCTTACCTTGATCTACTTGACTCCATTAAGGAACCCGCTAACACACTGATCCTTGAGGACTTCAACTCCCCCAGCATAGACTGGGTGAAATATTCCTGCGCTAATGCACTCACTCAATGATTCCTTGACTTCATCCATTCTGATGCACTAGACCAGTTTGTCTCATCCCCCACAAGGGGGAGATAACATTCTGGACTTGGTTCTCACCAACATGGGTGACCGCTGCACCACTCCCATAGTATGTTCTTCCCTGGTGAGATCAGATCATCAGACTGTCTCATTCAAAGTTTCTATCCCACCCAACCCCTAACTGTAATCAAGCTAAAAAACTTCTCAAAAGCTGACTACAACCTCGTAAGGTAGGGTATCTGTAGAGTCACACCACTGCCCTCCTCAAAGGATGCAGACAACTATGCTGAACAGTACATCAATGCAGTATACAAGCACCTGTACAACTGCATACCCAATAGAACTAAAACTTGCTCCTCAAGGAAACACAAACCTCTATCAACAGGCTTTACAACAAAAGGAAGAAACTGTTGTCCAAGGGTAAAAAGGAACATATTCCAAATTGGAAAATCTCCCTCCTTAGCCTCAATAAGCAAATTAGATCACTAGTGAAAACCTCCAAAGCCAATTATGAATTGAAACTAGCCTCTGAAACAAAGGGAAGCCACAAAGCCTTCTTCCGTTACATTAGGAACCTCCATGGCAAAGCCCAGGTTTGTTCCAAATTACTACTTAACAGTATCACTTACACTGATCTTGTTGACTCAGCCAACCTGATAGCAGATAGGTTCAGTGCAAACTTTACCCCCCTGTCCCCCCAAGGTCATTTTGACATCCTCGATACTAGTCCCGCACTTCCCATCTCCGTAGATCAAGTGCTAAAGGCCCTATCCAAGGCAAAGAACACAGTTTCCATGGGACCTGATAGTATCCTAGGCTGTATTCTGCACCATCTCCAGCAAGAACTGGCTTCACCATTGAGCACCCTATTCAACCACAGCCTAAGTACAGGCTTCATTCCAGCAGAGTGGAGAACTGCCATTGTCATCCCCTTGCACAAAGGTGTTGCCACTACTAACCCTGGAAACTATCACCCCATTAGCTTGACAAGTCTGATCTGTAAAGCCATGGAGCATATTATTATGGAGTTCATAAACAAAGACATAGACAATCTCCAAGCAATTGACCCCACCCAGTTCAGATTCATCAAGGGCAGATCTTGCCTGTTGAAACTGGTTGACTTCTCGGAGACTGTCAGTGTAGATCAGAGTGTAAAAAGTGTGTGCTCGTATCTTTAAGAAACATGCAAGGCTGTATGTGCATGTATATAACCACATGTGCACAACCTTATTGCCATTTTGTAGAAGCAGTTAAAGAGTAAACATGCATGATTGTAGTCATTAATTATATATAAGTTACTTAAGTTAGAGTCAATAGTCAACAGTAGTAATGCACTTGTATATAATAAAGCTACTTAAACAGAACCCACCAAGATTTGTTTATTTATGCACCAACATGAAAGCAAGATGATGTCAGAACTGGGATGGAAGACAGAAGAATATTCACAGCCATGAGATGTAAAGATGACAACGAAGGTAAAACCGAGAGAAAAGTGCACAACCATACCAGAAAGAAACAAAGGTAATGAGAAATAACATGAACTGTTTACTTGATGAGAAAGACAATAAAGGGGCATTACAAGAGTGCAGACAGCATTATCAGGCAAGCAGAAAGCAAGAAAAGTTTAACTAAAGAAAATGTTTAAGATAAACGTATTAGATGAAACAATTAACTATAAAGCAAAGCAAGCATGTGTAAAGCAGAAATGAGTGTGTTTAAAGCAAAACAAGTGTGTTTGAGACAAAGTTGGGCATGTTTAGAGTAAAACAAGTACAAGAAAAATGTATTGGGCATAAAAAGGGCTTAAACAAGCAAAATTATTACAATAAAGCTAATAAAGGGCACATTAAGTGAAATAAAGCAAGGTGACTGCATGTGTTTTGGCAAAGTGCTGTATCTGGGCATAACTGCAACTACCAAAGGCATAACTAAAGTTATTCAAAGTATCTAAGTCTATGTAAAAGTGCTTACAGTGTCTGCTTACTACTGTACATATATTTCAAAGAGTTTGTTGTGTGCAAAGTACAACTACTTTGTGTAATTCAGTCAAAGTACAGTTATTTAAAAAAAAAGTTTACTGTGCTGGGTGTGTCCATTCACAAAGAACCGCCGTTACAGAGTGCTTCTTGTACTGTAGAGAATTGCCTAGTAAGGTACCGCCATTTTGGGGACATTTCAGTGTACTGTATGCAATTGTTCACATTGTGCAGTTACTTGGCATGTTTCTTACACAGATGTAATGTTGTATTTTGTAAGAAAACACCTCTCAAGAGTGTAACAGTGCTTGTGAATTACTTAGTCACATTGTAAAGTTCTTGAATGTTTCTTAAAGCTACTACTTTAGTAAGTGAAGGTAAATGACTGTAACATGCCTGCCTTCATCTATAAAGTTCCAAGAAGTGCAGCAGATAATGGTAAAGTACTTTAACATTTTCGCATTTACTGATAAAATTCAAAAAGTATTGAAAAGCTTGAGTAGTTATTTTGCAAAGTTCAGTAAAAATATCAAAAGCCCAAAAAGTTATCTCACAAAGTTCAGTTATTCATAAGTACTACAAGATTATTTATTCACATAATTCCAGAAAAGCTCTTCAAAAGTACAAGTTCAGAGACAAAGGCATTGAACAGTTATTGGCATTAATTCTGGCATATGTGCATGTGTGTATATTTGTGCTTAGTTGCAGACCCCCCCCCCACTGGCACGTGTTAATATGGCAGACAGATTTGGAAAACTCCCACCACTTGTGTTTGATCAGAATATTGCACAGAACTAGAGAATATTTGAGCAAGAGTATAATATTTTCATACAAGCAGCTTATGCAGATAGAGATGCATGCACAAGGGTATTAATTTGCTATACTTAGATGGGTCAGAAGCCATCGAAAGGGAGCATTCATTTGTGTATGCACCAGCAGTATATGAAGAAGAAGGTGCAGACTGCCATATTGTTGTCCAAGCTGAATCAAGAGGAGACCCCGAGTGTTTGAAGTGCAAGTTCAGAGCAATGTGTAACCCCCAAATAATACATTAGAGAGGCATTTGTTTTACACAAGAGATCAGAAACCAGGAGAGACATTTGCAACTTACATAATTGACTTGAGAAACAGAGCTAAGATGTGTTGGTTTGGTGACCTAAAAGACAAACTGATAAAGGACAGGCTTGTATGTGGTATCACCAGTGTTGCTGTGAGAAAGATTTTATTTTGTGACAGTGATTTAACATTGAGTAAAGCCATAGAGATTTGTCAGATCCATGAGGTAACAAAAACACAAAAGTATGCTTGCGAGTGACAAGAGCATGGTTTCAGTTGGTTCCAGAGTGCATGTAGATAGTATGCAACACATGACAAGCAAGAGCAGGCCTAAGCACAAAGCAGCCACTGGATTTCCAAAGAAGGCGCGCAGCTTTCAAGAAAGTTCCAAGAAAGGTATAAACTCCAATGCCAGCTCAGTGCAACACAGGCAATTTCAGTAAAACCCAAATCAAGCTTTAGTGTCAACTGTCACAATTGTGGTGTGAATCATGAGTCTAAAAGAGAGAAGTGCTTAGCATATGGTCAGCAATGTCACAAGTATAACAAATTGAATCATTTTCAGACATTTTGCAGATCAAGCAAGCCTCACACAGTTGTAAAAAAAGGTCACACAAAAAAACAAGTTGATCAAGTAGAGTCGAAACAGTCAGCTTTCTATGTGGATGGTCTATCAGTGTTTGGTGAAATAGTTGATTCAGTGAACTTGTTAAGAAGGGGTGAAGTATTTTGCATTGTCCAGATTAATATAAAGTCCACAGAGCTCAAGGTAGACATTGGCTCAAAGCGTAATGTTATATCAGCAGACATATTTGCAAGAGTGAGAGCTAAAGAACAACTCAGTGGAACTAGTAGTGTGAGACTTGTTACTTATGGAGGTGAAGACATTCAAACCAAAGATGCAATGATACTTTCATGTTATTTGGCTAAGAGCAGTTGCAACTTGTTATTCTATGTAGTCAGAAGACTGGTGCAATCTTTATTGGGTCTCAAAGATAGTTTACAAATGAATCTATTTTCTTTTGCCAAAGAGGTTCATCATGTGAGTGCAGTTCTGAGTCCCAGTTTTACAAAAGCCATTTTCTCAGAGTATGCTGATGTTTTCAATGACAAATTAGGCAAACTTCCAGTTGTGTATTCCATGAAATTAAACCCTGAGACCACTCCAGTAGTCAAACCAGTAAGAAGAGTTCCAGTAGCGATGCAAGATAAAGTTAAAGCTCAGTTGGATAAAATGGTATAGCAAGGTATGATTAGTCCAGTTACAGAACAAATGGAATGGGTGTCGTCCATGACAGACGCTCACAAAAAAGGCTCAGATGAAATCAGAATTTGCATTGACCAAAGTGATCTGAACAAAGCATTAAAAAGAATAAAACAAAACTGTTTTGACTGAAGACAGTGGTAAATGAAATACAAATAAAATACAAACCACCAAATACCACACTGTAGAGACTAGAGATCATTCACAAATATGCCGAGACTTTAGCATAAAATACTTTTATTAACTGCTTTCATCCCACAAGGACTTCATCAAAATAAGGAAATCTTAGCCCAAGTTACAATTTAAAAAATAAGCAACAAATAGCATTCAATAAAGTAAGTAACCTATCCAATGAGAATGATGAACAAAAACAATTTATTACAAATGTATATAAAACTCACTGTTCCTTGATGGACATTAACCTATGCTCTTTCAAAAAGCACCTGATGTTAACATTCTCATTTAGTCTTGGTGTTTTAACCTTAATTGCCAGAGTGTTTCCTTCTGTTCTACTATATTTCTAAAATCACCCCTGTTAGGTCAATAGGGGTCAAAAACTTCTTAAAATTCACAGAGGAGCGGAGATGCTTAAATAATGTGTTATTTTCATCCTTAGATTTGATAGCATAAAGGCGCTCTTTAATTCTTACTTCAAGGCTCCTATTAGTCATTCATATATAATAGGCTGTACAACTGGAGCAAACACTAATATAAACCACACCCCTGGTTTTGCAAGAAAATAACCCTGGAATAGGTATGGTGGACATAAAATGATCCAGAAAAATATATGGGCCTTCTAGGGTATATCTACAAACCCGACAATCCCCACATTTATACATCCCTTTGTCTTTAATTCCATTAAGGGTGCATAAAGTCACCTTACTGTTATCATTTTTGAGCAATACCTTTAAATTATAATTGTTCCTGTAAATAAAGTTAGGGTGTGAACCTATACAGGAATCAAAATTTGCATTACCTTCTAAAATTTTCCAGTTGTCTAAAATCACTGACCTAATATATGTCACTTTTACTACCTTTATGTTCATTTTGTGACAAAGGTTTCAAGATTATTGATCCAAAGGGCCTTCGATTTTTCAAATGGCCCAACGGTCTCACTGCAACTGATCCATTTTTATTTACATTGACTAAATTTTTTAATAAAAGTGGGTTGGAGCTGTTACATTTACTTATTCTATGCAATAAAAGCTTAATTCATGGGGTCAAAGAAAAAATACCTCAATTAGATTGAGAAGTTGACAAATATGCATGTAAAATATGTAATTTTAAAAGCCTGTATAATGATGTTTTTAGTTCTGTTGAACATTATGACAGAATGGTCACTTCAAGAAAGATAAAGAAGTTGTCCAGGGACAGTTCCGCATATGAGAATAAGTCAGCTTATTCTCATTTTGACCCTCATTTCCAGAAAAGCATTGGTACATTCAACAATAAGGCTGAAACTAATATACTTTCAAAGAAAAGGAACTTTGGCAATTCCACCAATGCAAACACGGGGACGGCAACAGGAAATTCATCACCTAGCTGTAAAGAAGGTGGCGCTTCCAGTGCAACTAATGACAGTTCCAATTTTAATATACATAATTCACGATTACAGTCTGAAGATTCTTTAGAACACCTGCTGTATTCTCCTAATGAACTTAACAGCCAAACTGCCCCATTGGGTGCCAGACCAATGGTCTTTTGTCAACACAACCATCAAGACTTTTCCAATACCAACAACAAGAACGGGCATGCAATGGTTACCAGAAGGAGAAAGACAAGGTCTTCAATTTGTCCGACAAGGTCTTTTCAACTACACAAATTCAGGTTTTAAAGAAAGGCTTTAACTTTGTTCCAAGTAAAAGAGCTGATGTGAGTAAGACTAAGTTTGAAAGAGTTCACTCTTACTTACGCTTTTTACTAAGGGACACTAGAATTTCAAGTAAATGCTTTGCTAAACCACCCAGTTATAACCCTATGTTGATTAACATGCTTTATGTTTATGAGCAAGTTTGTGAAAAGAAATCAGAAATGTATTGAACAACAAATCTAAAAATAAATATTTCAACTTAGTTAAAGGGCAGCTTTAGGTGAATTACATTCGATGAAGGATCTTAGATTTATGAAAACGGATAACGGTGGGGGGCTTGTTATAATGAATAAAAATAAATACATTTATGCAATGGAAACTATGTTGAGCAATGATGAATATTCCAATGTGACTGTTAAAGAGGTGCATAATTGTTATAAGAAAGTACATCATTTTTTGTATGACAACTTAATGGATGGTTCTGTTGACAGTGATATGTATAACTTTTATGTACATTGAAAAACCGAGGTTGGGTTCCCTTTTCTGGATACCCAAAATACATAAAGATGTAAAAAACCCATCCTTCCATCCAATTGTTTCAGCAGCAGGATGTCACAGAGGGCATTTTATTAGTTATAGATTCCATACTTAATCCTGTTGTACAGAGTTCATCTACATTACATTCGTGATTCCTGAGACTTTTTAGATAAACTTAGGAATTTCTTTCTCAATTATATGTTTTGTGACACTAGAAATGTTTTTTCTTACAGTTGATATATGTTCCCTTTTTACTTGCATTCTATAGGTATTGAATATGTCCATAATTATTTAAATGTTTCTTCTACTTTCAGACAGCAGGACATTAATTATTGCTGCCTTCTTTTGGATTTGTTATTAAACAATAATTATTTTTTGCTTAATAAAAATATTTATAAACAAATTCAGGTGGTAGCTATGGGCTCAGTTCCAGACCCAGTTTATGCAAATTTGGCTTTATGCTGGTGGGAGCATGACAACCCCTTCTATCAGAATACAATGTGGTTTACTTTTGTTGGTTTGTTGCTGATTTGTTTTTAATTTTAGAAGGTACTGAAAATGATGTTAATAATTTCATCTCCTGCTTAAACATGAGCTCTGAGTTTTTAAAGTTTACTATGGGCCAGTGTGGCCTGCAAGTTAATTTTTTTTAGACATTCAACTAACCTGGAATGACCAAAAAGGTATGGTGTACAGTAGGATTTATAGAAAAAACACCTTTGGCAATAACTATTTACATTTCAAGAGTAATCATCCATGGTTTATACTTAACAACATACCTAGGGGCCAGTTCATCAGGGACTCTAGATTAACTACAGATGATATAGATTTTGAGAATGAACTGAATTTTATTATTTCTCTGTTTAAGGAGGGGGGTTATAACCCAGATTTTTTGTTTAACAAAGCAGATGGACTTAAATTAAAAAGGGTTGAGTTATAAACACCTATACTCTTGAAACCTTTTTCATGAAATGAATGTAAAGGTAGTAGAAGTGATATTACGTGTAGCTTGGACATGACAGTGGATAGTATGAGTAGTGATTTTAGACAGCTGGAAAATCTTAGAAGGTAATGCAGATTTGATTTCCTGTATAGGTTCACACCCTAAATTTATTTACAGAGACAATTATAATTTGAAGGTATTGCTTGAAAATGATAAGAGTAAGGTGACTTTATGTACCCTTAATGGAATTAGAGACAAAGGGATATATAAATGTGGGGATTGTCGGGTTTGTAGCTATATCCTAGATCGCCCGTATATTTTTCTGGATCATTTAAGTCCACCATACCTATTCCAGGGTTATTTTCTTGCAAGACTTAAAGAGCACCTTTGTGCTATCAAATCTAAGGATGAAAATAACATATTATTTAAGCATTCCTGCTCCTATGTGAATTTTAAGAAGTTTTTGTTTGCTATCATCAAGGTCATCCCTATTGACCTAAGAGGGGGTGATTTTAGAAATATAGTAGAACAGAAGGATACACTCTGGTAATTAAGGTTAGGGGCAGATAAAATACCAGGATTGAATGAGTATGTTAACATCAGGTGCTTTTTGAAAGAGTGGAGGTTAATGTCCATCAACGAACAGTGAGTTTTAGATACATTTTTAATACATTTTTTTGTTCATCATTCTCATTAGATAGGTTACTTAATTGATTGAATGCTATTGGTTGCTTGTTTTTAAACTGTAACTTGGGCTATGATTTTTTTTTTATTTTGATGAAGTCCTTGTGGGATGAAAGTGATTAATAAAAGCATTTTACACTAACATCTCACCATATTTGTGAACGATCTCTAGCCTTTACAATGTGGTATTTGGCAGTTTTTATTTTAAAGCATTAAAAAGACCGTATCATCCTATGTGCACAGCCAAAGAGGTTGCAGCTCTAATACCGACTGCCACTGAATTTTCTGTTTTGGATGCAAAGAGTTCATTTTGGCAAGTGATGCTGTATCGCAAATCTTCATTTCTAACCACTTTTGATACTCTGTTTGGCAGATACAAATTCCTAAGGATGCCATTTGGAATAAATTCTGCAAGTGATGTTTTTCAGCATGCAATGGAGCAATTTTTTTCAGGTTATCCATGTGCCATCATAGTAGACGATCTATTGGTTGGAGGCAGGGGTGAAGCAGAACATGACAGAAACCTAAAGAAAGTTCTAGACAGAGCATGTGAAGTCAACTTAAAGCTCAATCCTCTGAAGTGCAAATTCAGACTTCCAGAAGTTACATATGTAGGTCATTTGTGTACAAGTACAGGCTTAAGACCTGATCCGACCAAGCAAGCAGCTATTCTGGAGATGTTACCACCAGATAATGTGCAGAGTTTGCAGCATTTTCTGGGCATGGTTAACTATTTAGGCAAATTTATACCAGACTTGCTTGAGTTGGCAGCATCTTTAAAAGAGCTCACACACAAAAATGTTGCATGGTCATGGTTAGAACATCATCAGAAGGCATTTCAAAACCTTATGCAGAAAATTGCCACCCCCCCTCACGTTAAGATATTATGATGTGAACAAACCAGTTATTCTTTCTTGTGATGCTTCAGAATTTGGTTTAGGTGCAGTTATACTTCAAGTGGGCAGAACAGTAGCCTATGCATCTAGGACATTAACGCAAACAGAGATGCAGTATGCTGAAATTGAGAAAGAAGTGTTGGAAATAGTATGTGCATGTTCCAAGTTTCATGAGTATATTTATGGTCTAACTATTCAAACTGAAACCAATCATCAACCTTTATTACTATTCTAAAGAAGCCTATGCATTCCTCTCCAGCAAGATTACAAAGAATAATACTTAAATTGCAAAAGTACAATTTCAAATTGGTCTACACTAAAGGTAAATTGGTTTATTTGACTGATACCTTATCCCCGTCTCCAAGGCTTACAACAGAACAGCTTGATGCAGAAAGTTTTCACTTTGATGTGATGTCAGTGCATAATTTTTCCACCACTAGACTTGATGAGTTAGGAGATCACACTCAGACTGATCCAATTTCACAGAAGCACAATCAATATATTAATGTTGGGTGGCCATCAAAGCAATCTAGTGTATCACCTGAAGTGCAAGCATATCTTCCCTACAGAGAAGAATTGTTGATGGAAGAGGGCATTATTTTCAAAGGTCCTAAATTGTTGTTCCTGTTTCCTTACAGCAAAAATACATCCAGATTTTACATCATGGTCACCCAGGAACTACAATTACTAAGAGAAGAACATGAGAATTAGTATTTTGGCCTTCATTATCGAAAGACATTGATAAAGTTCTTTCTACTTGTTCAGTATGCAATAGTGCAAGATCATATTTGCAAAGAGAACAATTTCATCTAAGTCCAATTCCTGAACTACCTTGGTCTACCATAGCAACTGATATCTGTGAGTAGAACAATCATCACTACTTAGTTTTGGTAGACTCTTATTCAAATTGGTTTGAAACTGATCTAATACCAAACCTAACATCAACAGCTGTTATTACCAAGTTGAAATGCCATTTCTCAGTTCATGGTAGTCCACACAATCTTTTTTCTGACAATAGTACTCAATTTATTAGCCAATTGTTTCAAAAATTTGCAAGAGAGTGGGACTTTGTACATGTCACTAGTAGTCCTGAATATCCTCAATCCAATGGTCTAGCTTTAAGAGCAGTACAGCATGCAAAGCAATTACGTGAAAGGTCAAACTGTGACAATACAGATATATTCTTGGGTTTGCTTAATCTCAGAAACATACCTCATGATGATATCCTTGTCTCACCTGCTCAAAGGTCACTTTGCAGACAAACTAAAGCTATGCCACCTATTTCATCCAGTTTGTTGCAGCCTAAGTCAAAGAACACTAAAACTGTCAAGACTCAATTGTTTAAAAAGTATAATATCCAGAAATCTAGTTACGACCGATCGAGGAAACTACTTCTTCCATTGAGGGAAGGAGAGACAGTACGAATTCAGACAGCAAAAGCTTTTGATCCAGTAGGACAGATTACAGGCATTTGTACAAAGCAGAGATCTTACTTGGTAAATTCTGAAGGAATGGAATATAGTAGTAATCACAAACATCTTCTTCCTGTATCAGAACCACCACCATCATTGCAGTCACAACATTTTATCTGTGATGTAAATTCTCAAACACTCAATCAGACACTGTTTCCAGACCAGAATTTGTTCAAAAGTCTGATTCTGTTCCAGAAAGTGATTTCAGCATTCCACAGGTCAACCATTTTACAGAAACTGTCCCATTTGGTAAATCAAATTCTCAATTTTATGTCACACTATATGGATGAATATCTAAACCAAGTATGAAATATGCAGCAACATGGACTTGATTGTGCATACCAATATGTTTAGTATTGTATAATGCATGTCTATGGATTACCTGTGATTTCTGCATGCTAAAACAATCTCATAACAATTGTATGGTCTATTTCTCAGACAGACTATGTAGATCAGAGTGTAAAGAGTGTGTGATTGTATCTTTAAAAAGCATGTGAGGCTGTACGTACATGTATATAACCGCACACATGCACAACCTTAGTGCCATTTTGTAGAAGCAGTTAAGGAGTAAGCATGCATGATCGTAGTCATTAATTGCATATAAGTTACTTAAGTTAGAGTCAATAGTGAACAGTAGTAATGTGTTTGTATGTAATAAAGCAGCTTAAACAGAACCCACGAAGATTCGTTTATTCATGTACCAACATGAAAGCAACAGTCACAAAGGTGCTGGAAGAGGCAAAGTCAGTACATACAGCTTACCTTGACCTGGCCAAGGCCTTTGACACAATCCCCCACTTGGGCATCATTGAAAAGCTAACACAACTTGGCATAAATCCCTACCTCATCAGGTGGGTGGCCAACTGGCTCACTAACAGGACCCTCAAAGTCAAAATAGGTGCCTCCACCTCTGATAGCAGACCTGTCATTAGCGGAGTTCCCCAGGGATCTGTCCTGGGACCCCTACTGTTTGGCAACTACTTCTCAGAGGTCCAGGCAAAGACAAAAGGCTTGTGGCTGACCAAGTTTGCAGATTACTGTAAATTGAATGCTGTCACTGACTCCCCAAAGGATGTTAACATACTGCAAGTGGGTCTCACAGCAATTAATGACTGGTGCAAAAATCATGGCCTCAAACTAAACACAAAAAAATGTATCATCTTACCATTCGGCAAAAGCATGGCCCCTACTGTTACCACATTAATGGCAACCCCCTAAACACATAACCTGTGGTGAGAGACCTGGGCACTCAGGTTGATAACAACCTCACATTAGACCATCATGTAGCGACAGTGGTCAGAAAAGCCTTTTACTTGGTTCATCTCAGAAGTAAAGGGATTGCATCCAGAAAAAAGGAGGCTATTACCTCTCTATACTCCTCCCTCATTAGATCAATAATTGAGTATAATGCCCCGTTTAGTATGTACCTCTCTAAACATCTGCACCAACTGGATAGACCACTGAAATATTTCACAAAGAAAATCCATGGCTTCCAACACCTGTCCTATGTGGACAGGCTGAAATCACTATCATTCTGTTCGGTATCATACAGATTGCTCAGGGGTGATACTGTGTCTCGCCTACAAGGCAATTTCAGACCCTGCTCTACTAGAGATGCTCCATATCCATAAGTCTAACTCCTCATGCATTACCCACTCAAAAGGCCTGAATCTAATATGCAACATCAACAAAACCTGCTGCAGACACAGGTTTGTCTCCCAGAGGCTGCCCCATCTCTGGAATAGACTTCCCATACATGTCAAACAGAGCACCTCACTGACCCTCTTCAAGCGCAACCTTGATGAGTAGATAGGAAACCACAAATTTGTCCCAGGGGTTCCACCTGTGTCTCTCACTGACAGGGGTGACAGATGTTGACTGAGGTTTCTTTTGGGAATAAACTCTTGGCTAGGCTTGTAAGGGCCCCAGGGCCATTAGCCTAGTAACCTCCTATGATCCTATGAACACAGATGGAATATTATGGTAAGAACATAACTTATTTTTACAGTAAGTATAATCAATGCAGTTAAATACATAATGTGTGTGAGTTAGGTGTACTAAGAGTTACAGAGTAATATATATATATATATATATATATATATATATATATGTGTGTGTGTGTGTGTGTGTGTGTGTGTGTGTGTGTGTGTGTGTGTGTGTGTGTGTGTGTGTGTACTGCAGAGTTTATAATGAGGCTTGAGAGTGAGTTTAAGTACAGTGTTAGTGGTACAGTTTGAGTTATTGTCATTAAGGTGGTTATAGATGATAATTAATTCCCTTGATACATATATTAGTGGGTAGAAAAGTTTGTATAGAAGTTGAAATAGATTTAAGTTTGGGGAATCAGGTTTTGGGAAATTAAGAAATGTAATATGAGCAGTGCCATAAAGTGGGGAGATGCTGACGTAGAGACTGTTTGAAAGAGGAAGCATTACTAATGGTCTTGATAGATGATGGGAGGGCATTCCATTGTTTGGTGATAGAGAAAAAGTAAAGCACTTGGCCAGCTGGAAGTTTTGTTTTTGCTATTTGTTAGAGAAATTGGTATTCAGATCTGAGAAGTCTCTTTGGTTGATAAAGAGTTAGCACAGGAGAAAGGGCTGGGCAATCCAATGGTTCATAGATAATTTTGTGCCATAGTTAATTGCAAATATGTAAGGTAATGTGGGAGTTCAAGCCAGTTTAGTGTGTGTAGGGTGGAGCAGTGATGGGAGGAGTATTTTGCATTAGTTGCAAACTTGGCAATTTTTATTGTAATAGGTCTCAATTTTTGTTTTCAAAGAGGACTGAATATTGGTAGGGAAGGGAGCACCACGTAAGAGAGAAGGTAGAAGAAATGTTGATGCAAGGGTTTGTTTTGTAGAGCGGTTAAGAAAGTGTTTGTCTGTAAAGGGTGCCCAGTTTTTGAAAACCCTTTTTAACATTTTTTAGGAATGGTGAGAAAGAGTTATGCCATTTGGTGGATTGTTGTCTATTAGTGAGGTAGTTCATAGGTTCGTAGGTAGGTACTAGACTATCGGCCCTGGGGCTTATATAAGCCTAGCAAAAAAAAAGGTTCCCTGGCTTTCACCACCAAAGAACATTATTTTCCTGTGCCCTTGTTGAGCAGTGCTGCAGAAGTGATCCCCGGGGTGAATTTTCTATTTCCCATCCAATCAAGATTTTTCTTAAAGAGGGCCAATGAGGAGCTTTCCTTGACATGAATGAGTAGTTTGTTCCAGATTATGGGAAGTCTCTGGGACAGGAATCTATCCCTCCAGCATGTTCTGTTTATTGTGGTGACAAAGTCTAGGTCCCTGGAGCATGTGGTTCAGAGAGATTTAAGTGTAGCATGTCCAACAGTTCTGGTTTTGACATAGCTTTGTATGTTAGGCAGAGATCGCCTCTGAGTAGGCGATATGTGACAGAGTAGAGCTGGAGTTTTTTGAGACAGTCTGAGTATAGCATCTGTTTGAGGCTGGTAATCCTCTTAGTGAGGTATTTCTGTGGCCTTTCCAATTGCAGGTGTCTTATGAGATACATGCCAAATGGGGCATTGTGCTCTATAATGGGTCTGATGAGGAATGAGTAGAGAGGAACAATGACCTCCTTTTTTCTAGAGGAGAACCCTTTTGTGATGAGGTGTGCCATGTACAAAGATTTCCTGACTACTGTGGTGATGTGGTTATCAAAGGAGAGACTGCTGTCCACCTGTGTCCTGAGGTCTCTTATCATACTTTCGGTGTTTAGTGAGCTACCGCCTATGTGGCAGTTCATGGGTACCAAGTTTTTCCCAAAGGGGATGACAATGAACTTCTTGGCATTGAGCTTGAGGCCATGACTTTGACACCAAGCATCTATCTCTGTGAGGCCCTTTTGTAGAATATCTACATCATTAGGTGATTCTATTATGGCTCCCAGTTTGCAGTCATCTGCAAATGTTGTTAGCCAAAGACCTTCTGTGTTGGCCTGCACTTCAGAGAAGTAGATGCCGAACAGGAGATGACCCAGGACTTAACCCTGTTGTACTCCACTTGTCACTGGTCTGAAGTTGGACCTGGAGTTGGCTACTTTTACTGTGTGGGTTCTGTCAGTGAGCCAGTTGGCCACCCATCTTGTGACATAGGGCTTTATGCCCAGTTTAGTGAGTTTATCTATACTTCCAGAGTGGGGTATGGTATTGAAAGCCTTGGCAAGGTCAAGATAGGCTGTGTGCACTACCTTTCCCTCATCTACGGCTCTGGTGACTGCTTCAAAGAAGTCAATTAGGTTTAGTAGACATGATCTACCTTTTACAAACCCAAACTGAGTGGGGTCCAGGGTTTGTAGGTTATTTATGTCTTTGTTTATAAACTCCAAGATTATATGTGCCATAGCCTTGCAGACCAGGCTCATCAGGCTAATGGGGCAGTAGTTTCCAGGGTCCGTGATGGCACCCCCTTTGTGGAGTGGGATAACCATCACTGTGTGCCATTCAGTAGGCACATAGTCTGAGGTAAGGCTATGACTGAACATGGTACTTAGGTGGGATGCCAGTTCATTCTGTAGTTCATGCAGTACGCAGCCTGGGATATTGTCTGGTCCCATGGATGCTGTGTTCTTGGCTTTGGAGAGTGTGGTCTTTACTTGTTCATCCATGATTATAGGGGCTTTGCATTCTTCCGGTATTAAGATGGGCCATTTGGAGGGTGAGAGGGGGTAAAGTTAGCACTGAACCTATCTGCCAGGATGTTGGCAATATCGGTTGGTTCTGTATATTTAGTGCCATTGTGCTGTAGCTCAGAGCAGATATGAAAGTTGTATTTTGAGATTCTTGACATAGCTGTAGAATGCTTTGTGATTGTCTTTGGAATCAGTGGCAATTTTATTTTCATAACTGGCTTTGGAGGATTTTATGAGGGATCTCAGCTTTTTGCTGAGGCTGACCAGGGAGTTCCTCCAATCTTGGGATTTTACTCTTTTTTGCAACAGCTTCTTCCTTCTGTTGTAGAGTTTGTTTATGGCAGGGGACCACCAGATTGGCTTCCTTTTTTGGAGGATAGCGTCTTGGTTCTGTTGGGGATGGCACAATCCACACAATCATGTATGTGCTTATACAGTGCATTTGTGTAAAATTCAGGAGTCGTACCTCTATTTTCCGTCTGCAGGAGTATGTGAAGTTTGCCACTTCTGTCTTAAAAAGCATGAAGTTGGCTTTGGAGTAGTTTTTGACAGTGGTTTCCTTAATGGGGGGTGGGGTGGGATATGGATGTCTAGGGTGATTAGCTTGTGGTCAGATCTGACCAGCAAGGAGTTGACCTCTGGTGTGGAACACTGGTTACCCATATTGGTAAGGACCAGGTCCAGGATATTGCTGCCTCTGGTGGGTGTGTGGACAAGCTGATGCAAGGCATTAGAATTTATGAATTCCAGAAAACGTTGAGCGATATTGGTACATGAGTAGTTTTCCCAGTTGATGGTGGGGTAGTTGAAATTGCCCATAATTAAGGTATTGAGTTGTACCTTAATATTTTCCAGTATCTTAAGAAATGGAGTGGGAATCCTGAGGCATGGTGGGGGATCTGTAACAAGCTACAACTTGGATTGCAGTCTTTCCCAGTGTTAGTTGCACATGGATAATTTTGGATGCATTATGTTGAGCAACTAGCCTGGAGGTGTGGATATCCTTAATGAATATGGACATGCCTCTGCCTTTAGTGTTTTGGTCCAGGTTAGGTGGCCGAAAGGTGTGATATGAATTATAGCCTGGTAATGCAGGGGTGCTCTCTGGAGCCTTGAACCAGGTCTCTGTCACTGCACAGATGTCGATATTCTCCATTTTAACGAGTGCCTCAAATGAGTGCATTTTGAGGTTTAGACTTCTAGCATTGAGTAGCATTACCCTCAGAGTTCGCTTGCTTGTACCTGTTACGGTGGTGAATTTGGCATTTGAACCTTGCCTAAAAAGGCACTATAGGGGTGGAAAGAGCCTTAGCCAGTATCCAGAATTCCAGGGGCAACAGGTGCAGGCCATCTCTGGCAAAACATTGTGGTCTGTTGACCATGTCATCCGCGGCAGACAGATACTGGATCCCCTTAGAATGACACCAGAAGCTTAGCCAATTGTTGAAGTCAATCATTTTGTCCTTGCACTGTGGTATCATTCTGGGTGATGGCAGGATGCTACTCAGGGCTAGGGTCATACCTGCCTGGGCTACAAGATCCGAGAGCTCTTCCATGTCTCTTTTCATGTAGTCCAGGGAGGTACGTCTCAGGTCATTCACACCAACATGGACAATGACAGAGTTGTATTTGTACTTGTTGTGGAGTGACCTGAGTGCGTGCATTATGTGGCGAATCCTGGCACCCGACAGGCAGCTGACAGTAACTTTCTCCTTGTTTAGCCTGGTGAGTGGGACATCAGTGTGCCTGACTATAAAGTCACCTATGACTAGTGTGTTGGGTATGTTGTTTTGCCTTATGGGCTGAGGTTGAGTGGCACACTGATTTTGTGGGCTATGTGTCATTTGGGTAGTGTTGGGGGGTGGTGGCTGACTGAGTTTCAGCTTGGGAGGTCTCTGTTGCTTGGGCAGATTTTTATTGAGAGCCTCCATGAATGTGGGTGTGTGCTTTGTGTTTTGTGTGGTATTTGAAGGACTATGTGTTGAGTGTGGTGCAGTGCGTGTGTTAACCTTCTCCTCTTGACTGTCTAGTCCAGTCTTGGCTGAAGAGAGCTTGGCTTCCAGTTTGGCTATATATGTGCATCTCTCACAGGTTGTAGTGTTGGGTGATAGGGGGAGAGGGTTGTCAGAGTGCATGAGGCAATTGCTACATTGCCCCAGGATGCCCAGATTCATCAGGTGGACAGGAGAAAATACCGGGAGCTGACCCATGGACATGCCTGGATAGGTGCTTATTAATTTAAGTACTAAGAATCGTCTTCCTCTTGACAAGTGAGGAAAGTCGAGTGCTTTAGTAATTTGTAGTTTATTTAGTGCTTACAACGAGTTCTGAACAAGTGCTGAGCACAAGGAAACAGTTTTGAGTGTTGAAACTAAAACACTGGTGAGTTCTAGCTAAAACTAGCTAGTTTTAGCACCAATCCCAAGAAGTAAAGCAGGCCATGGCCTGTTTGGTGATCCACAGTCTTGTCCCAGATGATGCAAGGGTCTGCAGGCTTGTAGCCTTTTTCTGGTAGATGCCTCAAATAGCAACCAGACCAATCAGGTATGTTAAGCACAGACACTCACTCTCAAACCAGAAAGAGTCAGGAATCAATGCACTCTCTTCCTACTCTCACCAGGATCATAATATAAGCACAAATTATAAGCTGTCACCTATAAAGCAGTTATTAAGCTTTCTGGTGATCAGAAGTCTCCAGGAAAAAAATGTAACTGCACTCATTCTCTCACTGGGAGAAAACAGAAGCACTAATCCCAAGATGACTACTGAGAAGAAGAATGTGGGCTCTACAATAACTGGTGGTCTTGCAATAGATGCTTAAAGCTAAGATGAAAAAAATGGTTTATCCTGAACACTGCAATGTGTACTAGAGAAGTTAGATGTGAAAGTAGGTAACTTTAGTTTTACCTGTCTAAAAGTTAAGTTTTAGTTGGGAGTCACTATTTTTAAAACAGCAAGCTAGATTGAAAGGGGGTGGTCACTTTTGTATTCTGGTACAATGGAATACAGTAGGATGGCCAATAAATTTGCATAGTTGAAGGGGAGTGATTTCACAAAATGATAGTTTTGTGCTTACCCACACCAGCCAGTAAAAGCAGAGAGGAAATGAAATATATGGACAAATTAACAAAAGAGGCAGACAACTAGAAATACAGTGGTGTTTAAGAACACAACAGTAACTGGGTGGGAAGGGGGGATTTCTGTCTGACTCACAAGAGACAGAGCTGTGGTCTCTTTTCAAGTTTTAGTATGCAGTTAAAAGAGGAATACAAGTAAAATACAGTGTAAAAAACAGATCACAGTATACAAAATAGACAAAGGCAATAAAGTAATACAAAACACAAATAAAAATCAAACTAACCTTTCCCTCACAGCAAACTGTAGCAGAATCTGGGTGAGCCTTTAAAGTAAAGTTCTGAAATGTTTTATTTTACCTCTTAAATAGAAGGTTTAGTTGCTAGCCCCACCCCTCAGTTCACAGATGATTAACCTTAGCTGACCTGTTGTAACTTATGTGTGACTCCTTAATTGACCTCTTCTAAATTCTGTCTGACTCACAAGAGACAGAGCTGTGGACTCTTTTCAAGTTTTAGTATGCAGTTAAAAGCAGAATACAAGTAAAATACAGTGTAAGGAAAACAAATTACAGTATACAAAATAGAAAAAGTCAGTAAAGTTATACAAATCACAGATAAAAAGCAAACTAACCTTTCCCTCACAGCAAACTGTAGCAGAATCTGGGTGAGTCTTTCCAGTAAAAGCTAGTACTCAGTAAACCAGTTTAGTGTAGGAGGGGTAATACAGAGTTTGGACAGCTTTATGAGAAGCAGAGAGTGGTAAACTGTATCAAAGGCCTTTGAGAGGTCAAGAAAGAATGAGGATACAAGTTTACATGCATTTCAAGCTTGATTAACTGTCTCCATGAAGGATATAAGAGCAGTTGTAGTGCTATGGCCAGGCTGGAAATCGTGTTGAGTAGGAAAAAGGAGTTGGTTTTGGAGCAGATAGTTTAGAAGTTGATTATGGAAACATTTTTCCAGGATTTCAGATACAGGAAAGAGTATGGCAATAAGGTGAAAATGGGAGATATCTGTGTTGTTCCCTCCTTTGTGTAAGGGGAGGATATATGCTTTTTTTCCCAAAGGGATGGTACATAGGACTCTTGGATAGATCTGTTGAGAAGTATGCTGATAGGGTAAGCAATGGCTTTGGATGAAATTTGAAGGTATTCTGAGGGTAGGTTGTCGGGGGCATTAGTGCCAAGTTTGAGCTTCAAAAGAAGTCTTGTTATAGTAGCAGTGGGTATAGGGGAGAAGGTAAAGTAGGTGAAGAGGGATATTGTGAAGACTGCACTGGTTGGTATTAGAGTCAGTTTGGGGAAATGTGGCAGTGAGGTTAGATATAGCATTAATAAAATATCTGTTGAAGTGAGTGGCTATTTCAGTAGGAGTTTTGTTTGGATTTGGGCAAGGATTATTCTTGATGCTGGGATTTAGCAGAGAAGAAATGGAGTTCATAATATTTTGAGGTTTTGTTGATTGTTGTTTTGGAGATGAAGATAGTGATTTTTCTTGTCATTAATGACTAGTCGCTTTACTTGATTACAGAGTTGTCTGTATTGTAGGAGGTTTGAGGGCTTTTGTTTTTTTTTTTTTTTTTTTGCCATTTTTCCATGCTTTGTCCCTAGAATTCATAATCGGCTTAGTGCTTCTGGTGAGCCAGGTGACATGATTTGTTTTTACTCTCTTTTGTCAGAGAGGGTCAAGTTTGTTTAGAATGTTGAGGAATGTTGAGTTAAAACTCTCAACAGCTTTGTCAAGGGAAAGGACTTTTAGTATATCCCAATCGATTTTACTCAAGATTTTGCAAAAGGTTGCTGAGTCAAATATGGCTAAATTTCTAGTTATTTTATATTGGTATTGAGTAGGTATTGGGGAGATCTTATGTATAATATAGACAGGTTAATGGTCACTGATGTTACAGGGTAGTGTGCCTGCTGAAGAGATCTTATTTGGGTCAGAGACTAGAATCCAGTCAAGGATGGAGCCACTGTATTTTTGTTGGGCCTAGTTATGTTAGTAATTAATTGCATAAAGTTGAAGAGGTTGATATTAGATGAAGGAGAATGGTTAGAGTGGTTTAGCCAGTTTATGTTTATGTCTCCCAGAATGATTGTTTCATTGTTTATGTAGCTTGAAGTCCAGGCTAGGATTTCTTCTAAGACAGGAATGATGTTGCTTGGGGGGATATATAGGGCTATTATGCAGAGGTTCTCACAGTTATTAATTTTAGAAATGATACTGTAACTTTGGTAGTAGAGAACTGTGGAGTGGAGTTAGAATAGGAGACTATAGTGATGGTATTTGGAAATATAAGTGCAATGTCTCCTTTTTTTTGCATGGTCAGTCATCACTTAAACAGGAATAGCCTGGGGGGAGAAATTCAGAGTCTTTTTGTAGGATTTTAACAAGGTTTCAATTGCAGCAATTATGTCAGGTTTGTTGTGAGATATCCAAGCATGTAATTCTGAGATTTTATTTCTGACACTTTGAAGGTGAGAGTTGTGATGTTTAATGATTTGTACGAGTACTTTGTATGCATTCATGACAGTATTCCACAAATGGGATTACACTGAGCTAGAATTGTCCATTGTTCAAGAGCGTTATTTTTGACAGCCTCAGAGGACAAGGCATAAATAATAAATATATTCTTCATCTATTGGGACCAAGGACTTTCCCACTTATCCATTAATTCAGAAGATGCTTCTAAAGATTGAACAATGCAAAGCACACCTGTCTCCCCCGAGTGAAACTACAACACAGTCTGACCCTACTGTCCCAGCAAGAGGGCAAAGTCTTAGACACACATCTTTCTTTCTTTCTTTTTGATGGCCATGCAGATTTCCCGCAGCAAACCTGACTTTATTTTCTTAAAAAAATAGATGTTGGCACTTCAGTCAATAAAAGAAGCAAGAAAACATGCTACTAAAATGTCATTCATGAGCAAATAGAGATTTTCATTGTGGGCACAGCAAAGATACACAGATAGATTCTCTGCCACACTCTCTTTTCTCTTGGAAAGTTTGCATTCTTTGTATGAGTCAGGTCTAGAACACACCTTTATCAAAATGCTTGCCAGAGTAGGGGGAATGGAGCTGGGACTGACTCCTGCAACCCAAGTTTGATTAACAACAGAGCCAGTCACACAGGGAGTGGAATGTAGAAATGTTCCTAACTTGCCTGTTCCTGGAGGACATGTTATTGCATCCCTAATCCCTAATGGATACCATAGACCTAATGGATGCTGTCCACTTATCTAAAAGGATAGGACTGCTTGAAGAGCTGCCTCACCTGAACGACCACTGTATATAGCACCATGTCTGTTGCACTTTCTTCCCCTTGAGTGCTTGGCATGTCATGCAGGAAAGATTAGCAAAAGTCCTCTGATAGCTGTATGAGGACCACTCCACAGTCAACTCATGTCCTTTAAAGGGAATAAAGAAGCAGAACTGTGATGATCAGCCAGATGGTCAATAGGCAAGTGGACAGAAAAAGATGTGTTAAATAATGCTTATCAGCATTGTTCGTTTAATTACTTTAATCTGCTCCACTAATCCCCATAGCACAACTGCAAATGAAGTTTGTTCTTAGATCCATTTTGCATTTAGCAGTCTGGTGAAGAATGTTCTGCTAATGCATGGTACAATTTTTAAATTAAAGAATATAACACAACTGTTGTTCAGCCTGATAATATTTTGTACCAGACAACTATTTTTAGTGCTCATTACACCTGCAAAGAGACTTTTAGAAATATAGGCCTTATTATTCACACAGCCTTAATGGATTATCCACAGAAATATGTTTCATTGAAAATGAGCAAACAATATGTATTGCACTGACTGTGATTTTCTGGGTTAAGTAATAAAGTGGTAATCACACTCTGCGAAAGGCAACTTCAGGGAATCGGGAACACTGACCTAAGTAACCAAAGAAATATCAGCCATATGTAGGGAACCCCCACCTGTCACATCCTGGATTACCCTCTTTAGCTGCAGAACCGTGTGGTGGCTAAGGTGTCACTTCCTTTGGTTTCAAAACAAATAAAATAAAATAAAAATAGGACATCAATGGACATGTAGAGGATCTGCATTCCAGTTGGAGAAAAATGACTGGTTAGTTTGGCCTAGGAGCTTTGTAAGATAATCATGTCCAAATTCTGTAGTCCACTCACATATTAGATTCTATTCATGAGTCTCTGTGAGTGATCTTTATGGCAACACAGCACCCTATGTGCTCCTGTACCATTCCAGCCCAGATCTGTCACCATTGATAGCAGTGTTTTAAGAGAATGCAACTCTTGTGTGTCCCTGTTTGATGTTGTGCTCTCAGGGAATGCTCTTTGTTTTTCAGAACTTCTCACCTCATCAAGAAACTTGCTATAATCCCTTGCTCTGGGTTCAGTGTTGCTTTTTGATCTTTGACCCTCATCATCACTGAAGGTTCTTCAAAAATGTTTACTTCTGTGGTATCCTGGCCCCCTAAAATGATACTAGATCAGTTTTTGTGAAGTACTTTTTTATACAGAAACCTACTTTATTCTACAATGAATCAAGTAGAACCCATTTACAGCCAAAGTACATAACTCACAAGCCTTGTTGTCTGACTTTTTCATGGCCTGCTACCATTAAATGCTGAGATTCATATTGCTTATTCAATCTGCTTGCCTTCACTGTTCCTCTAAAATTAGTCTTTAAACACCTTTTACACTCACTTAAAATACTCCATTAAGATTGGCAGGTGCCAAAACACAGGTGTGCCATCTCTGTTACTGCTGCAAGAATCCAGATATGAGAGAAATTGCTGGCAAAGTAAAATAAGTTCTATATGTGCAAACCCCCAAGCTGATAAGTATTATCAGTAATAGTAATGGATAGAAAACTGCTTGGAGGATAACATGTATTGTTCAGATTTCTCATGGTATGGCATGTACACTTGATTATGGAGATGTCTTATCCATAAACATTGCTTATCCCACTGTGATACCCCTCTCCTCCATTTGACAGATGATACCGCTCTCTTTAACATACTTTCCCGAAGGGTACAGTTTGCTGTCATCTCACTTTTCGCGCCACCTCCCCTCCCCCTGGTAATTGGTTATGGCATGTGCATATATGCCTGTGAGATGCTGAGTGCACATTTTGTGCACAAGGCACTTCCCCTTGTGCTGTGTACATCTGGGTTGCTACACTTTCATTTTTACAACTGTCCACAACTTTGCATCCCACTTTGTACATTTACGTAGAACTGAACTATTTATTTATTTTATTTCAAGTTTGATAACTGGGTAGGTACACTGGTCAGAAGACCTTTTTCAGCTACAACCAAGACCCAGGTGAGCAGATACAACAGAGAAAAAAAATCAGTGGTTCAGTTATATAGTATGAATATAATACAAATTTGTGGGCTATAAATATATACAGTAAGCATTAATTTGCATACATTAATGTGCATAGAAGACAATGAAACATATAATACACATAGGTAGCAATCCAAAATGTATTGATCAGTCACACAAAATTTTAGTGGTGAAGCTGACATAATTCAGGAGTAGGTGGCAGAACTGATGACCTTTATCTTTGAAGCATGTACAGGCAGAGTCATTATAGGTGTAGCTAGGCATACTCTTTGTACTCAACTGAGTACAAGTTTCTAATCATTACTTAGAGAAACCATGGCTTTTTTTAGGCCATACTATGTCCACAACCATCTAAATGAGTGCTTCCAATAAGAGTTACATAGATTAGAAAAATGATGTATTTAATGGTTTTAGAGGCAAGTGATGTAAACATTTGTTAAGTGCTGGAGGGTGGGATAACATGTCATTTTTTTAACTACTAGGTTGACTGGGGGACAGAAAAAACAGCACGAGAACAAAAGTACATTATCTGGCTATATTCCTGCACTACACCACAGAAATTCTTCCCCTTAACAAAAAAAAACACCTCTATGAGTTGCCCTGCACACTGACTACCCCTCCACTGCTGAATTTGAAATTCTTCTCTCCAGAAGGATAAGTAGGTTTCATCTGCACTAAGGCCATACTTGACAGTGCACTGGGATTGTTCCAGGTTTGAGATGCCTGTTATTATTGGCATCCCATTCAGGGAGTACACAGTGTAACTTCTAAGCTTGCTTGGCCACAGAACTTGCCCTGGAATCATAGGTGAGCACAACAAACCTGCAGGCTTAGTGCCTGATGTTGCTTAGGAAAAAAACATTACATCTCAAGCTGTCCCCTCTCCATCATGAGAAACTGTGCTGACAAATATGAATCAGTAATCTACTGTTACGATGGGCATCTTTTACAGCCTACTTTTTTTACAGTGAAAATACAGATGCTTGAACTCCCACTAGCCTGATCTCTCATTTCTATATACCCTTCCAACTCCTGACCCTATAAAACTGCCTAGTCTTACCAGAATCCTAGCTCTAAAGCTTCCACCCAGATCCCAACCCAAGTTCTTGCTCCCTTTCTCTAAAATTCCAATCCTCCTCCCAACCCTAAATTTCCTGATTGCTCTCTAAATCTAAAACTCTAACCCTGCTTTCTAAATCTAAATTATCCATTCACTTCCTAACCTTAAAGCTCCCCAAAGCTAAAATTCCCCTCCTGTTCCCTAACCCAAAAATCCACTTCCCACACCTTAACCCTAAACTCACCCTCCCTCCCCATGGCTATCACATTTACCTTGCTAGAAGTAAAGTAATGAGTTCAGGTAAGGACCAGAAGCTACTTTCTCAAAGTAATATTTGAATTTTAGCATGAGCCGCTGCAGCTGGTTACGTCATCTTCAAGGGCTTGGGACTCGAGTGCTTGTAAGAATCACTTAATAACATATTTAGTCATAGATGCATTCTTAAACAAGATTTGTATACATTGGGGTAGATGGTGCCCCCATAGTACTTCCCCTGATCTGATGATATATATATATATATATATATATATATATATATAAATATATATATATATATATATATATATATATATATATATATATATATATATTTGTTTGTTTTAATGAGAAATTCTATTTGTCAAACAGAAATGCACCAATTATACAATATAATTTATAACTAGCTTTTTCTCCCAAATAAAAGATCATTGCCTCAGCTCCAGGTGCATTAATAACACTAGTGTAAGGGCTTTTTACATCTAGTAATATCCAATATATACCTTTATTCCAAACAATGACCATAATTTTAGTAATAAAACCTCCTGTGTCCCTAATATAGGATGGTAATTTACTAGCATAATTATGTAGATACTTATGTAAAAATATGCCTATATTTCTCAAAAAATAATCACAAGATGATAGTATGGATGTGGCCGAGGTCTCATTTAGATTTTTGTGTATCTTCGGTAAACAGTCAAATGTGGTAGTTTCAGCTCCCTTATTAAGTAGTCTTTTATTAATAACACTGTCCCTTGCAAAATAACATAATTTACGGCCTTTATTGTGCAATTGTAAAAACTTATATCTTTCAGCATATTCAGCCTTTATAACTTTCCTATGTGTATTAGTATCATTAAGCAGTTCTTAACAATTGTAAATAATAAGCATAATTCATTATGACTATGATGTACTTGCTTGGTGGTTTATATATTAATTTATCATTTTTACTCAGTTCTTTTACAGCTTCCCGTTCTTTTTTACGTAACATGTTCTATCCCAATTAATAAATTAAATAAATAAATAAAGGTGTCCTGTTTTAATACAAATAATGCAATATATTCTCTGCTGAAAATGTAATATTCACTTATATTAATTTCTAAATGGTGGAATAAATATGCTAACATTCTTAACTTTAAAAATATCAAGCAGACAATAACCATTCACATTCTCCTCAAAATTAGAAGTACATGAGTAAAAACCTCTCATTAAAACTGTACCCAGGCACTCTAATACTATCCATATCATCATTTATTTAATCTAAAATCTTGACATATTTTCATCTGAAAAAAATTAAATATATAAGAAAATGTAAATATCTTAATTTTTAGTTGGTGGTAAGTAAAGTTGTAGGAACACATTATTAAACTATAAGTTAAAGCTGATCATTGTATGTTCATTAAGTCATATGCAGAAATATTAATAATTGTCACATTACTATAATTGTAGCTATTATTATTAGTCAACTGGCAAACCTACAAAATGGTAAAATATTCCAAAGATCCCTTATTGTCTCCAAAGTAACACTAATACCACCTTTGCTGTTTATTATCTTACTACTGCTGCTGTTGTCCTCTAATCTGACTGGCCAAGGGTCTCTAAACCTAATATTTATACCCCCACTGTAGCAGCAGCAGTCAAAGCCTAATTTTTTTATTCTATTACAGCAGCAGGAGCAGATAACATTTATACAGGTTCATGATCATTTCAGTAGCATGTTGCATCCCCTATGGCAGTTCTGTAGCACAGAAGGAAGGAGCCCTGCCTGTGATCCAAGTGACCAGGATTCAATCAGTGGTCCCAACACTAAATGAGCCAGTTAGTAGAGTTAAAGGGGCAGTGCCCACTCACCTCTCTCTCAGGGGTATGAATGAGAGCAGAGTACCGGGGAGGAGGGTAGCTGCTGTGCTATTGTTTTTTTACCAGAAAGTACAGCAGAGTGCATACCAGCTCAGATGGGGTGGGGCCACAGCAGATGTAACATGATACCCTGGAGGCAAATTATGGTCTAAATAATATAAGGGAGCATAGAGTTATGCTTCTTTAATGATTCATTGTTAGTATGGAACTTACAGACTTGTATCAGTGTTAAGACCTATTTTTCACAAATCACATATAGAAAGAAAAGTCAGTTAAATGTGAATGAAAAAAATGGATAAACACCTGCATGAAACAATGGTCCATTTTAAAAAGTAGGAATGTAGAGAACATCCAAGCTCAATTTTGGGGTCCCGTGTATTTAGACAGGATGGGCCCACTTATCGAAACAGGAAAGAGAATTGTTATAACTCGTAGCACATATATTACAGTATTTGACTTACACAAGCAGGATTCTTGCCAGGAAAGAAACTTAAAAGTTCATAGATAGCGACATTTGATTTATCTGTGCTGGTTGTTAGTGTAAGAGCATCAGTAATACATCTTCTATTGGAAAATTTGCTGTGTTCACATTTATGTTATAGCTTGGGAAACTTGGCTAAAAATAATGACTGAACTCCAGTAATATCAGGGTATAAATGTTCTTACTGTAACAGAACTTCTAATAAAAATCAGATGAGGTGTTATAATAGGGATTAAAGATTGTTAAGAGATCTGTCAGTCTTACATCTTTGAAAAATAACACCAATACTATAGATTGCTTAACTGTGACAATAAAGACAAACATGAAGCAGATTGTAATTGTTGGATTATATAGAACATTGAAATCAAGTGATACTCAGGATTTTATACATTACTTGCATGAAACAGCAATGGAAAATGATAATACCTGGGAAGTTGAAGTTAACAGAGACAGACTGGAATAATATTGATGGTACATTATTAGTAAGAAAATTACTTACAACTTATGTACAGGAACAACTGTTGCAGATTGTAAACAAACTTACCATGGAACAGAACATGATAGATATTGTGTTCCTAAGGGAATAATTGTGAGCTCATGTCAGGGTTTACCTTTGATGTGCAGTGATCATGGGGTTATAAAGGATATAGATAATTTTGCCATATTGAAATGTAAACATATGCATAGAAGATTAATAACACACTACATTGAAGTAAAGCAGTTACACAGAAAAATGAATTGGAGTGATACATTTAATAGAAAGACGGCAGAAGAAAAGCTGGAATTTTTGAAAGGGAAATTGAAAAATCGAAAACATGTTTAACATCAATATCTAGGCACTTAGGGTTATGAAGATATATTTCGGTAAGAACAAGATAATTAAAATGAGTGATAAATATGTAAGAATAGAAATGAGGTCAACATATAAATCAAAAAACTGTAATAAACAAACTGGACATACAAATAAAATAATCTAAGCAAGATCAGGAAACATTTGGGGAATATTTATATAAAGATATTGAAAAATAATAAGCAACTGTTTTACTGATATATACATTATGGTAGGTGTACAGACATAAAAATGAACTAGGCAAACTAAGAATTCACATAAAAAACTGCAATGCCCTTGGAGCAGGTTCCAATTCAATAATAAAACAATAAAACCATAACGTGATAAGTGTTTTTGTCTTGTTTTCCATAAGACTTCATCAAATGAATGTTAAATACATTCTCAAATATTTAAATAAGCCCTTAATAAATCATGTGATCCTTTTAAAACAAGTAAACCAATCAGATAAGTTTTAAAGTGACATACCCCCCTACTTACACTTCATTCATAAAGCCCTATATGGCTTATTTTAGAAGAAACTGCCATGAAACCATAATACACCTGCATAAATAACAATAATAGTGTACTATAAAATGTAAAAATAATTAACAAAAGTCCATGACAAAAATCATTTCAAATTCACTTATTATTATCTAGATAGAACTTTTAATCTTAAAAAGCAAGCAATTGAATAGTGGTCATTTAAACCTGGCCAAATGTTCACATTTAGCAATAACTGCCAGTACAGTTCTTTTTTTTTCAAGATGGAGTGCCCATGGTCCACCCCTAACACTCATGCTCACCTTTTCCAGAACCACAAATTTAAACTGATGTTCCTGGTAACTTAAGACATATTTAGCCAATTTGTTTGTAGTGCTTTCTTTTTTCATATCATATGCATGTTCATAAATCCGTTGTTTTAATGTCCGCTCAGTCTTGCCAATATAGAATGCACAACATGACTAGCAGAGAGCTATATATACTATACCTTTGGTTAAACAATTACATTTACCTTGCACTTCAAATTTGCATCCTTTTATACTAAAATACTCACCTGTCTGAATATATTTACAAAAATGACAGTGCCCACATTTTTGCATTCTTTTAGTGACACCTGCCATACAAATGTTGCTATTTAAAGGTTTCTCTAATGCGTTCCTTAAACATAGACCTTTTCTATAAACAATACACAGTTGTTCTGTCTTATTCCTTAGGTCTAAATTTTCCTTTAAAATTGTCCAGTTCTTATTTATAATCCGTTTTATCAGCCCAGTCTCCAAATGAAACATAGTAACACAGGAACTCAAGTGTGCTAGCTTGTATTGCATTTAATGTGCTTTTGCTACTGTTCTAACTGCTTTTCTGCCAAAAAAAAAAAAAAAGTTCTAAGCTTTTTTCCCACCTTTCCTGTAACTAGTCTAGTCCAGATACAGATTTGCTGTATCCTAGGACTGTTTTGTAAGTTTCTGAGCCCCCCAACCTTTCTGTGTTGGAGGGAAGCCTAACAGCTTATCAGTGGGAGTGGTAAGCACTAGGTAGCCTATCTACCACGAGGAATGTTTTCTGGTCCAGAAATTGTAGTTTATTGCCTGTTTGGGGTTTTTTTCCATCCCTTTCAACTTTCTGGTTTAAAAGCCTATGTTTGCGCACTGTGCAGTGGCGCTCAGCTGAGGTAAACTATTACTAGTGCCAGAAAGAGTGCTCTTCAATTTTCCCCTTAGAACATGCTTGTTCTTTTACTTCTTGCACTTCAATAAGCTTAATTGGCTAGCACTTTAACAGGCTTTTGTAGCATTTATTGCAGCACACTTAGGTGCTATCAGCACTAGCTGTTCCTAGGCAGTAACAGCACCAGTACTTATTAGTTATGACCACCTCTCCTGGTATGATTGTAGGGCAATTTCCTGTGCTTTCTCCTGCTAACCTGGTGCACTTGGGCATTCTGAGACAGTGTGACAACTGTCTAATGTGCACCGATAACTCTCTCCTCTTACCTCCCAACACATACCTGTGAGAGATGCATTTATATCACCAAACTGGAAGCAATGCACATTCCAACCAAGACCGGACTAGCTAGTCAAGAGGAGAAGGTCAACACCTGCAAATCACTACATAGAACACACAGCCCTCCAAAACACCAACCATCACAACCCACAGATAGAAACATAAACCATACATCCACCTTCGTGTATGTTCTCAATAAAAATTTACCCAAACAACAGAGACCCCTGAGACAGAAATGCACTTGACCACCACAACACAACACCAACCCCAGAACACAGAGCTCACCATCACAGTGTGCCCCTCAACCCAAGCCTTTAAGGAATCTCAGTGTGCCCCTCAACCCAAGCCTTTAAAGAAAAACACTTTGCCAAATGTACTAATCATAGGAGACTCAGTTGTGAGGCACACTGATGTTCTACTCACTAGGTTGAACAAGGAGAAGGTGACAGTTGTCTATCAGGTGCTAGGATCCGACACATAACACAAGCACTCAGGTCACTCCACAACAAGTACAAATATGACTCAGTCATTGTCCATGTGGGTGTGAATGACCTGAGACATACCTCCCTTCACTACATGAAAAGAGATGTGATGGAACTCTCAGATTATGTGGCCCAGGCAGGTATGACGCTAGCCCTGAGGAGTATTCTACCATCACCCAGAATGATACAACATTTTGAGCAGTAAATGATTGATTTCAACAGTTGGCTAAGTTTCTGGTGTCATTCTAAGGGGACCCAGTATCTGTCTGCCTGGGTTGATATGATCGACAGAACTTGATGCTTTGCCAGAGACGCTCTGCATCTGTTACCCCTGGGATTCCAGGTACTGGCTAAGGCTCTTGCCATCTCTATAGTGCCTGTTTTAAGCAGTGTTCTAAAGACCAAAATTCCACTGAAACAGCTACAAACAAATGCAATCTGAGGGTCATGCTGCTCAATGCTAGAAGTCTAAATCTCAAGATGCATTTGCTCAAAGCTCTCCTGAAAATGGAGAATGTCGACATCTGTGCTGTAATGGAAACCTGGCTTAAAAAAGCAGAAAGCACCCCTGCGCTCCCAGGCTACAACTCAGTCCATACCTTTTGGCCCCAGAATACGGCTGGAAGTTCCAAAGGCGGTGTTGTCTCTATATTCTTAAAGGATATGCACACCTCTAGACTGGTAGCTCAGCATAATGCATCCAAGATACTTCAGTTACAACTAACACTGGGTAAGACGGCGATACAAGTCATAGCCTGCTACAGAACCCCAAACATGTCCCTAGACTCTCACTCCAAGTTCTTAAGCACCCTGGAATCTATCAAGGTCCATCCCAATACTCTCATACTGGGTGACTTCAACTACCTTCCATCAACTAGGAAGATCATTCAAGTACCAATGTACAGGCCCAACACTTTCTGGAATTTATCAGTTCCAATGCCCTGGACCAGCTCATTCTGACCCCCACTAGAAGAAGCAACATCCTTGACCTGGTTATCACCAATATGGGAGACCATTGCTCCACACCTAAAGTCAATTCCTTCCTGGTTAAATCTGACCACAAACTGATCACTATGGAAATCTCCATCTCACCTACACCTCCTGCTAAGGTGACCACCCTGAAAAACTTCTCTAAAGCTGACTTTGGGCTTCTAAAAACAGAGGTGGCTAACTTCTCAGCACCCATGCCAATGGAAAATAGCTCATGACTGCTGAATCATACACCAATGCACTATACGACCATGTACACAAATGCATGGACCTTGCCAAACCAAATAGAACTAAGATGCTCTCCTTCAAAAAACGGAAGCCAATCTGGTGGTCCCCAGCCATCAATAAACTCTACAACAGAAGGAAGAAACTGTTGCAAAAAAAATGAAGTCACAAGACTGGAAAACCTCCCTTATCAGTCTCAACCAAAAGCTTAGATCCCTTATCAAATCCTCTAAAGCCAGCTATGAAGGCAGAATTGTGGCTGACACCAAAAACAACTTCAAAGCCTTCTATAGCTATATCAAAAACCTCAAAGGCAATACCCAGATTTGCTCTGAGTTATTGCACAATGGCACCTCCTCTACTGAGCCAACAGATATAGCCAACATACTGACCAACAGATTCAGTGCCAACGTTACACCCCCCTAGGGCCCTATCACAATACCAGAAGAAAGCCTGGTACCCGCCATTTCTGTGGCACAGGTAAAAGCTGCATTCTCCAAAGCCAAGAATACAGCATCCATGGGAGCTGATAATATCCCTGGCTACATCCGACATGAGCTACAAAACTAACTGGCACCACATCTGTGTGTCCTGTTCAATCACAGCCTTACCTCAGGCTATGTCTCTAACAAATGGCGCACTGCTACAGTCATCCTGCTCCTTAAAGGGGGAGCAACTACAGACCCTAGGAAATGTCACCCCATTCGCCTGATGAGTCTGGTATGCAAAGCTATGGAGCGCATTATCATGGACCTGCTTAACAAAGATATAGGCAATCTCTAAACTGTTGACCCCACACAGTTTGGCTTTGTCAAGGGGAGATCCTGCCTGCTGAACCTGGCTGACTTCTTTGAGGCACTCACCAAGGCCGTGGATGAGGGTAAGGCAGTGCATACAGCCTACCTCGACCTGGCCAAGGACTTTGATACCATTCCCCACTCAGGTATCATTGATAAACTCACCAAACTAGGCATCACTCCTTACATCACTAGGTGGGTTACAAATTGGCTCACAGACAGGACCCACAGAGTGAAAGTTGCAGATTCCAAATCAGAATGTTGACCAGTCATGAGTGGAGTCCCACAGGGCTTGGTCCTGGGCCCTCTCCTGTTTAGCATCTACTTCTCAGAAGTCCAGGCCAACACAGAAGAACTTTGGCTGACCAAATTCGCTGATAACTGCAAGCTAGGAGTCATTATCAACTCCCCAAATGATGCAGACATCCTACAAAAGGGCCTCTCTGAGACCAATGACTGGTGTCAGAACCATGGCCTGAAGCTTAATGCCAAAAAATGCATTATCATCCCCTTTGGAAAAAACTCAGTTCCCATGAATTACCATGTTGATAGGAGCCCACTGAACAATGAAGGGGCCATAAGAGATCTGGGCACCCAGTTCAAAAGCCACCTCACCTTTGACCACCACGTTGTCATTGTGGTCAGAAAGTCCTTCTACGTGGCACATTTTATAACCAGGAAGAAACAGGTCATCATTCCTCTTTACTCATCCCTCATTAGACCAGTCATCAAATATAACACCCCATTTGGCATGTACCTGACCAGACATCTACAACAGCTGGAGAGGACACAAAAGTACCTCACAAAAAGCATCCTAGGCCTTAAACACATGTCCTACCTGGATAGACTCAAGAAATGTCAGCTGTTCTCAGTCTCTTATTGTCTACTTAGAGATGATCTCTGCTTGACTTACAAAGACATGTCTGACCCAGCCCTACTTAAAATGCTACACCTAAAGAAATCCCGACCCTCCTGTGCTACACGCACCAGAGATCACAACCTCATTACCATAATTAACAGAACATGCTGGAGGGGCAGGTTCATCTCCTAGAGACTGCCCATACTCTGGAATAAGCTTCCCATTCATGTCAAGCAGAGCACCTCGCTGGCCCTCTTCAAGAGAAATCTTGACGAGTGGATAGGCAACAGAAAGTTCACTCCAGGGATCATTGACGAGTGGATAGGTAACAGAAAGTTCACTCCAGGGATCATTCCATTTGCCCTACTGGATAGGGGCACTGTGAACTAATATCTGGTGGCACAGTGCCGGGGCAATATTTTTGGGCTAGGCTTGTAAAGGCTCCAGGGTTATTAGCCTAGTACACACCTATGAACCTATGAATACTTAAACCACCCATTTTCAACCTCTTTGTTACCATTTATTGACATTAATTTATTCCCCTATTTTAAAATCAAATTAAAATGTTTAATTTCCATTTGACGTACAACCTCATTTCTCAAGCTGCTAATCATATCTACTGGGTAACCTCTTTTTAAAAACATATAACTTAAAAGTTTCACATTCAATTAAAAAGTCTACATCCCAAGTCACCATTCTAGCAGTAAGCAAAAACTGCCCCTTTACCACTAATTTTTTTCCTGAGAAAGGGGGGGTGTGCTGGTGTAATGCAGTAGTGTGTTATAGTAAGTGAGCTTCCTGTAAATACGTGAAATATATGTACTGTTGGTTAAATCCTTTTCAAGTAGGATGCCCAGGTATGGAATTTTTATTACGTCCACTTGTGAAGTAAATTTAAGGAAGTTAGTGCTGCTGTTAATATAAACATAAAAAAATCATTCACTGCAATGGGGATGTGCAACATTTCACCCCACCTCCACAGCAGCTCAGCCATGTCCTCACACAGTCCCTTTGGACCACACCTCCTAGTAGCAACATCCCTAGCTTCCACCATGGATCTTTGCTCACAGAACCATCCTCCCACCAGGTATGGTAATCCCCTTCCTTGCCACTCAGTCAGTTGCCCGAGCCACTAATCAAACCAGTTTCAGCTGGGCCATAGTCAGGGCTTTATCCCTCTATGCCACCAGAGCACATGATGTGTCTCGGCTTTTAAAGCTGTTGTTTGATGAGAGGTACACTTCCCTTTTGGCCACTACATGTATGATGGCACTGAGTTACAGGTTTCAATACTGTAATTCACACTCCCACTCTTTTTTCAAACAGGTAATATACTGGGGCAGCTAAAACTGAATGTGTTAGAAAGAATTATAGTAGAGTTTCTCTGATTGCCTATATATTATCCCCAGGATTCAGCAAGTGCTGCATGGTGTGCAGGAATATTGCAGGAGCTGCTCGAGGCAATATGGCCACTGAGAGATCCAGGAACAAGCTCCCGGGACGTGCATGAGCGCTCCTGCACTATTCCTGCACGGACACAGCTCCTGTATGCAAATTACCCCATTTGCAGATGAAAACCATGCAAATGAGGTGAATTTGCGATCCAGGAAGCTGGCAACCATCCGTGCAGGACTAGTGCAATTTGTAGAAATGTACTTGGTTAGTAACTGAGTACATTTCTGCAAACTACAAAATGGAGCCATAACAGATCCAAATAAAGGGCGTATATAATGTGTAAAGCATGCCAATCACCAAATATATGGCCATTGGCATGGAAAACAGTTGCAAAAATTAAAAAAAACTTTTATTTTTTGGGGGCCGATTTCGGCTGTTTAAGCATAGGGCAGCAGAATGGAAATGGGATCGGCCAGAAAATAAAATAAAAATCCTGAAAAAAGCCTTCTCTGCAAAATCACAGTTTTGCCATTAGTCAATAGCAGGCAGAAGACAACAAAGCCAGTGAATAGTAGTTGCTAAGTGGGAAGGCTCAGTGTCAGACTTGTAACTAGGCATTAGCAGGCAATCCTATGCAAATGAGGGGAATGATACTGAATCCTAGATTTCCCCTCATGGCTAGCCTGCACCCAGCCGTGTAAATGCAGGAAGACCATGGTGCAAGCCTAAAAGCTAGCTGACATCATAGAGGGGTGTGTCAGGCATACTGTAAGCTTATTGGAGCCCTGTGGCTTGGGTTTGCCCTTAGCTTAGCAGAGCTAAGGAAGGGGGTGTGTCTGAAGCTGCCTAGCACTCTTTACATTGCCTAAATGGGTGTGCGTGCCACACACCAGGTTTAATATCAGCTCTGTTCACATCTGAGCACTGTGTTTGTGCAGCACACCTTGGGGCTTAAACAGGAAGGCAATGGGAAGGGAAAACAGCAGTAGGAAGGTAATCAAGGAGAACTAGCGTAGCTGGCCAGGTGAAATGTATCAGAATCAGCCAGTTACACAGGCAGCAGCCCAGCTCAGCACACTACTATAAACTATGCAAACACCTTTCCCTCTGTTTTTTCCCACAAATAGGGAAATTTTACCTAACAAAAGCAACAAAATGATAGGGGCTGCATTAACTCTCATAAATCAACATGTGGAAGAGGCTGACGGTAGTGAGGATGAGAATGCTGATGACCAACCCACAGTGAGGAGAAAGGGAAGAGTGTACAGACCCAGGGTAACCTACCAGGGGTTACATGAGCTGGAGATAGTGGAGCACTATAGGGTGGACAGGGACCTCCTACAGCAAATTGTTGAGCTGTGCCAGCCACGCCTCACACACAGAACCAACAGAGGGGAACCCATCCCAGTGGATACCAAGGTATGTGTAGGCCTAAGAATACTAGCCACAGGTACCTTCCAAAGGCCAACTGGGGACATCATGGGAATCTCACAGGCATCAGCATCCAGTGTACTCCACCAGTTCCTGGATGCCATGTCATCACATCCCGGTGAGCATGTATATTTCCACAAAACCCGTGAGGCGTTGACTAGAATATGCTTCTCTTCCACCAAATAGCAGAATACCCGGAGGTACTGGGTGCTATAGACTGCACACACATACACATCAAAGCACCACCCGGCGAGCAGGGTAGGGTCTACATCAACCACAAGGGCTTCCCCTCCATCAACTGCCAGGTCGTGTGCGATGCCCAGGGCATTATAATGAATGTGTGTGCTGGCTGGCCTGGGAGCTATCATGACTCCCACATCTGGCATATGACGTAGCTGTACCAGAAATTTGCCAGTGGGGACATCCCTTATGGCCACCTAGTGGAGGATGCTGGTTATGCACCACACCAGAACAAGAACTCCATAATGAGACACATGCACAGACCAGAATCATAATAGAGTGTGTGTTTGGGATGCTGAAGTCACGGTTCCAGTGCCTGGATATATCCGGTGGAGTCTTGCAGTACTCACCAGCTACATGTACTCAAATTGTCATTGTATGTACCATGCTACACAATATGATCCTGCGGAAACAGCTTTAGCAGGAACAGCACGGGGCAGGGCCACACAGCCCCCCACCATTGCCAAGGCCTGCACAGACACAGAGTGACTCAGAGGAGGAACAACCTGAGCCTGCCCTGTAGGCAGAAGGAGGTGTGCCCAGTATGCCCAAGCCTTGGCAAAGAGGCAACGCATAGCACATATACTGACACGGTAGGAACCCAGGGAATGACACTTCTCTCTGACTCACACATACAGTACAAGGGATGCCAAACATGACACTGTCTCTTCTTAACCATGTATAGGGAGTGTACTATGTGCATCCGACATAGTGAAACCCTCCAGCACCATCCTCAATACTGGCACAGCCACAAAGTAAGTCGCTCTCCCTATCAATTGCTGAATGGAGTAGTATCAACACAAAAAGCTGAAGCCCAAAAGTTGCAAGACCAAACGCCAGCAAATAAAGTGCGAAAAGTGCGAGTAAAAGCAGCAAACACTTCCTATAACATCCAGTCCATAGATCGGGTGTATGAACAAGACCAAAAACCAAGTAAAAAGTCCATATTAACGGGTACATCAACACTGAACAATACAACTACATTGACATCATTATGCCTAAAACACCTGTTGTTTTTGGCATACCCAAGATGCACAAGGACCTATATAATCCACCTTTTCGAGCACTCATAGACAGCCGCATTTCTTCTACATATCCTTGTGCACAACTGGTAGACAACATTTTGAGTAAATATGTAACACATTTTACCCAAATATGTAAGGACTCATGGTCCTTTCTTGAAAAAATACAGAACATTGAATTCAAAGAAACTTTGAACTTACTCACTATTGATGTTATAGATCTTTATACATCAATTCCACACATTGAAGCAATTGAATGGATCTCCCTTTTGCTAATTGACCTTGAAGCGCCTAAACAAGAGGTTAATACCATCTCTCAATTACTGGACATTATTCTAACTTCCAATTTTTTTACTTTCAATAGGAAAGTATATAAACAAAACCAGGGAGTTGCGATGGGGTCCCCATGTGGTGCCTGCGTCGCAAACTTGTTTATGGCATACTGGGAGAAACACTTTTTGTTTAATAACAATGAAATAATGAGCTCCGTTAAATTTTACACCAGGTACTTGGATGATATTTTTATACTGTTTGAAGGCAGTAAAACACAGGCTGACAACTGTTTAGCAATAATTAACAACACCACTGAATTTCTAAAATTCACATCCAAATTTTCTGTGACCAGCATTGACTACCTGGATGTTAAATTAGTTAAGGACTGCAAGGAAGGACTATTTCTTTCTAACATACACAGAAAGCCCACCTATTGCAATGCCTTACTACACTTTAAAAGCAGTCATCCTTTTAAACAAAAGAAAGCCATTATCAAAGGCCAAATAATACGCGCCTCAAGAATGTGTAGTACTGAGAAGTTGTTCTTTGATGAATGTCAGCTTCTTAAGAATATGTTCACTAATAGAGGGTACCCAGACTTATTATTCAACCAAATTCTTGATGAGGTAATTAAGAAGAGAGATTTAGGCTTCTTTTCACCACTTCTCGCACAAGGTCAAGGGTACCCTCAACAGGACCAAGGAACTATTGTGTGCTCACCAAGTTTGAGCTTCAATGAAGTGAAGGATGGCACCATGACTATTTTGGGTAATCAAGGCACTTCTAGTAATATTGGGTCTAACTTCATTACTAGTTTCAGCTTGGACTCAAGGGCAATTGAGCTGATTCTTTATAAAAATTGGTATTTTATCACTAATGATGAATTACTTTTGGAAAAACTAGGTTTGAAGCCCAGGATCACCTATAGAAGGGGTAACAACTTAAAAGCAATTTTAGAAAGATCTAGTGGACAGGATTGGTCATCTAAAACTAAAGGTTGCTTTCAATGTGGCCACTGTGGCTACTGTCATCTAGTTAGGGCATCTAGCTCGTTCATTATTCGTGACAAGAGGTACAGCATTAATCACAAACTAAACTGCCAATCGAGGTCTATAGTGTACCTAGCCACCTGTACTTGCTGCCCTTCCTTCTATGTGGGTAAATCGGACAGGAGACTACGTGACAGGGTATACGAACACTCCTATGCCATTAGGAAGCACAACAATGTTAATGCACTAGCCAAGCACATTGATAAGCACCCTGGACACAATTTCCAATTTTTAGCTATAGACCAAGTGAATGTGACTGAAAGGGGTGGTCCAATTTCTCTCTTTCTAGAAAACAAAGAACTAGAATGGCAACTGCTTCTGGATTCATTTTCCTTCCCCGGATTGAATGAGCACTGTAATATAGCTTGTATATTAAAACTAAAAAGTTACAAGCGATGAGATCCATGGGGTAGGGGTTCAGTTTGATGACTTGTGCCAAGTAAACTTTTGTTCCCACTTGACATATATATATACACTTCTTACTGCTGAGGCTAAAAGCAGCTTACAGGGAGGGACACTGGCCACAACCAGTTTAGGTGTAAGTTACACTAGTTGTTACGTGGTAACAACTGACGTATAAAAGATCCCTGATACTACTTGGCAAATGCTGTCTTTGAGATGGACATAACACGCACAGTAAAAGGCTTCAACCATTTAACACAGGTCTACTGACCTTGTGTTGATTATGAATAGAGTATAATATGCACTAGCAAAGCTTTCAACCTTTTATACAAGTGCTTTTATGTGGTATACGCTTAACAGCAAGGTTATTTTCTATTTTTATTAGTGTGATTTTTAATTGTTAACACGAACCCTTTAACTCATAAAGTAGAAGTTCGAAGTTACTGGGTGGTTACGTAAAGATAAGGACACCGGAAGAGTATACCCAAGCATGGATTGTAAGCGAGTATGAACAACTCCAACAAAGCCTTTGGTTTTACTCTTTAGGTTAGTTTCTTTTAATGTTTTATCATCTTAAACTGTTTTCTATTATATGTTTAGACTTGTATCAAGTCAGGTTTAACACTAAGGACGTATTATCACCCTAATGCTTTTATAGGAAGTACACACTGTTTCTAGTTAAAAAGACAAGCAAACAGCTTTACGAACTACGTAAAGCTAACACTGCAGTTTTGTTCTGTTAGGTTTTGCTTTTGACATGTTATTTTTACACGAATTTTTGATTTTTGGTTTGTTTTTGTTCTATTTAACTTGTTTACCGCTAGTAGGTCCACATTTGATATGGACTATTTAGCGGGTTTGCAGGGTTATTTATGAAAAGAGAAGGTTAGTGTTGCTTTAAAACTTTCTCAGTAAAAAGCCCGCGTTTTAATGTTTTAAATTGTTACTATGTTGGTGTAAATCACTTATACTGAGGAAGCTTGAGCTGTGTCTCGGGCGAAAACGCTGTATATATTTTTCAACAATTAAACTTGCGTTAAAGGGACTTTTTACTTGGTTTTTGGTTTTGTTTATACACCCGACCTATGGACTGGATGTTATAGGAAGTGTTTGCTGCTTTAACTCGCACTTTTCGCACTTTATTTGCTGGCGTTTGGTCTTGCAACTTTTGGGCTTCAGCTTTTTGTGTTGATTCACTGGTTGGTTTTGTGTTGTCTCTTACACTGGAATGGAGTAGTATGTTTTGTTACTTGTATCTATGGTATGGATGTGAGCATGCAAGGGAATCGGGTGGCTGAATGGGATGCCAGCAGATAGTAGACACCTATAGTGGTAGCATGAAATCTGTAACAAATACTGGTGTCACCATAGTAGCCAGTACTAGACAAGGTGACAACACCCACTGCAGGAAATGTGGTGGGCCAAATGTGAGTCCATAGGATGCACACATGCCAGTCAGGAAGGCTCACATACCCAACAACAGTCTCAGCCAGCAGGACAGGCATAGACAAACACAAAGAAAGGCTGTGCTAAGGCCTCTGATTGATGGCTATGGAGAACAGCCCCCCTCCAGATATACACATACAGACTACAACAGGTCAGGCAGTGGGGTGTTAATTCTGAAGGGTAAGAAGTCTGAAACTGAAATGCAGGTCAATAAAACCTAAGAACTGTAGTACACTGATATGCCTCTAGTCTGCATGATAGGTCAGAATATAGAATGAAATGGAGTACCTGAAATACCAGTACAGTCATAGCAGATGTGTACAGTTGTCAGGTGTTCCCCACCCCACAATCCTATATAGAAATGTAGTAACACATATGTGTAGGTATAATAACAGTGGAGCACAGATTACCTGAGCCAGACTAAGTAGCAGGATAGATTGTAGCATGTGTACAATATGCAGGGCTGTGTGTGTTAGGTTGGTGTGTGTTGCATATTGTGTGAGAGTGGTCAGCATGTAGCCATGGTGAGGTTTGTCATGGTGGCCACTGGCCAGTATTGCCAATGACAGGGTCAAGTTCTCACAACTGCAGTGCCAAACACAATGCATCCCAGCAAGACACATTCCAGCAGTAAGCCATAGTAATTGTTTGGATGTACTATCTCACCATCTGAAATATGGACATGGCATGAATGTGGGCCCAGACATACAAACAGTACACGGGTGGAAGTACCCTAGACAGACAGTGTATACAATGTTACTGTTAAATGGGCACACCTTTGGAATTGCACATACAGGTTAGCAGCTCATTAGTTGGGTTTGTATTATGGAATATCAGTGTCGTCTGGCCAAACACTGGCAGACCACAAAGGTCACAGGAATGAAATATTGAGAAACTGCTGATGTCCCTGCACAAGCTAGCATAAGTGGATGCCCCACGTATATCTGTGAGTCAGCTGCAAGTAGCTTCCATAGCACACATGCACCCAGCTCACCCCACCATCATCCACAGGTACTTCACAGGTCTTATTCCTGCTGTTGGGAATGAGTACAATATGACCCCCACCTCCATATGGAAATAGCCACAAAATGCAGCATGCTGAAGAGGTGTCCCATGCAGATGTGTCCCTAGCTGTAACCAGCACCCTTCCAGCATCCACACCACTGGATCAATAATGACGGAAAGTATTGGCATTAACACCTTGCACACCTACCCTGTCACCTCAGGGGGATATAGTGGCCTGCAGCCTGGGACTGTACAAGTGACATAATGTAACGGTCTGCTACAGATGGCCTGCATCACTATCAAATGCCCTACAGTCCTCTGCCAAAGGCCTGTGTCTCACCCATTCTGCCAATGTATGTTATGTCATGGACTCCCAAATAACAACATAACACAGTCCACAGAACCCAAATGCAAGGCCATGTCAACAAATCCCAGTAACATGTCCACCATGTCCTACTGCATGAATTGTGGACCAACACCAAAATATTGCTGGGATGAAGTGATAACTATAGGAAACTTATCAGATAATGTTTACATAATGTTTGGAAGAGGATAGAATAACAGAGGGAGGGTAGGAGCATGGACGCCATGGAGTGTGTGAAGTCTGAAACTCAGCCGTCTGCACATACTATCCCTGTCTGCAAACACAGGAATGGGTGGCTAAAAACCTGCTTTTAAACCACAATGTGAACGGGTAATGACCAGAAATATGACCCCTGCCTCTGGGTAATCTGTGTGAATCTGTACAGCTATGATGTATGGCCACAGCTGGATATGGCCATACTGTCACGTCAATGGACGTACAAGCATGGGATCCTCAGCCACCACTCTACCAAGGTGCTGAACCATTTACACAGACCCATCAGCAGCTTCCCTTCCAGAATGGCATGATTGTTTAAGAATATGTAGGCTGCAGACCACAATACTGGACACAGCTTCATTCACCCTGTGTTACACAGGAGATTACTACAAGCAAATATGTATACCTGACAGTAGTTGATGATGTAAAACATCACAGTGTAAAACAGTACATATGTCTGAATATCTCTGCTAAAACCAAAACCATGTAGCAGAAGCAGCACAGACACAATTAGCTACAGTAACCCCCACTATCCCTTGCCCATTTTGACCCCATATTGTCAACCGATCTACAAGTATCCTGCAGAAACAGGTTGCTAGCTGTAGGTGTAGAACACAAAAGCCTGCACTGGAGTACAACCTAACTGGAATGGATTCACACATTCAATACAGAAGGTCATACTGGGGATGCTTCCACACTTAGAGAAATGAAGCCCATGTCTGACAAGAAAATAATGAAAGGTCATACTGGGCATGCTCCCACATTTACAGAAATGAAACCCATGTCTGGCAGCAACAGTGGACTATACATATCTGACAGTCACAGATTTTTGTCCACACACTCCACATTGCATGGTCATGCTCTGCACACACATCGGATAGGAATACACACATATATCCAAGGACAACACACTATAATAGGCCAAACCTACACATACATAGATGTGTGGAAGAGAGTGACAGACAGTGACCAACATCATCCCATCATAAGGCCTGTCCCACCCAGCACACATCCAGTTAGCTAAAACCACATGATGTGCAAATGTCAATCACTGTAGCCATTTGCCTCTGGTATCCCTCAACACTATAGTGTCTGTGGTCATGACTGTACAAGTCATTATTCATCTAGCAGTTGTATACATGTACCTGTGAAATATAAACCTGTGTGTGCCTGAGTGTTGTGTGTCTGCTTCCAGATAAATGGTTTATGGCCCATGCACACACACTGCACTCCCCATTGCCTTACTTTGGCAAGCTTGCTGATGTCATTCACCTTGAAATACACCTTTGGTGAAGGAGTAGCCCTATAAGCTCTGTGGAGTGTGCTATAACTGTGTAATGATATAGTGTGATTGACAACTGTGTGTGTGTGTATGGGGGGGGTCAATGCTTTTGTGGCCATTCACAGTCATTACACTCCCCATTGCCCTACTTTGGCAAGCCTGCTGATGTCATTCACCTTGAAATACACCTTTGGGGAAGGAGTAGCCCAGTAAGCTCAGTGGCTCATCCTATAAATGTGTAATGCTGTAGTGTGATGTACTAGTTAGGAGTTCTATTCCCAGACATGGCAACTGTAAAACTTTGTGTGTTTGTTTGTGTAGGGATCAATGCTTTTGAGGCCATTCACACTCACTATAATTTCTAAAACCCTACTTTGGCAGGGCTGCTGATGTCATTTACTTTGAAATACATCTTTGGGGAAGGCGTAGCCCAGTAAGCTCCATGGCATTTCCATAACTGCGTAATGCTGTAGTGTGATGTACTAGTTAGGAGTTCTATTCCCAGACATGGCAACTGTAAAACTTTGTGTGCTTGTGTAGGGATCAATGCTTTTGAGGCCATTCACACTCACTATAATTTCCAAAGCCCTACTTTGGCAGGGCTGCTGATGTCATTTACTTTGAAATACTTCTTTGGGGAAGGCGTAGCCCAATAAGCTCCATGGCGTTTCCATAACTGCGTAATGCTGTAGTGTGATGTACTAGTTAGGTAGGAGTTCTAATCCCAGATATGCCAACTGTAAAACTGTGTGTGTGTGTGTGTGTGTGTGTGTGTGTGTGTGTGTGTGTGTGTGTGTGTGTGTGTGTGTGTGTGTGTCTGTGTAGGGATCAATGCTTTTGAGGCCACTCACAGTCACTACAATTTCCATTGCACTACATTGGCAGGGCTACTGATGTCATTTACTTTGAAATACACCTTTGGGGAAGGAGTAGCCCAGTAAGCTCTGTGGTGCATGCTATAACTGCGTAATGCTGTAATTTGATGTACTAGTTAGATAGGAGTTCTAATCCCAGACACAGCAACTGTGAAACTTTGTGTGTGTGTGTGTGTGTGTGTGTGTGTGTGTGTGTGTGTGTGTGTGTGTGTGTGTGTCTGTAGGGATTAATGCTTTTGTAGCCATTCACAGTCACTAGGCACTCCTAAAAATGGAGACCATTGATGTCTGTGCAGTAACAGAGACCTGATCCAAGGCTCCAGAGAGCAACCCTGCAATACCAGGTACAGCTCTTACCACACCTGTCGGCCTGGATCAAGTAACTCATAGTCCCACCAGGGGCTCCAATATCCTAGACCTGGTCATTACCAACACAGGAAATCAGTGCTCCACAGCTATGGTCACCCCATCGGTGGTCAGGTCTGTGCATAAGCTAATTAACCTTAACATCCACATCCCTCCCCCACACCCCAGTAAGGAAACCTCCATAAGACACATCTCCAAAGCCAACTTCATGCTACACATGTCAGACGTAACTAACATCATGACACCCACGCAGACGGGAACTGAAGGGACGACTGCTGAATCCTACACTAAGGGATTGTACGAGCACATCCACTCATGCATGAATTGTGCCATCCCAAATGGAACAAAGATTCTCCCCACCAAGAAAAGGAAGCCAATGTGGTGGTCCCCTACCATAAACAAACTGTATAACATAAGGAAGGAACTGTTGCAGAAAAGAGGGAATTTCCAGGATGCAACATACTCCCTTACCAGCCTCAGTAAGAAGATGAGATCCCTCATAAAATCCTGCAAAGCTAGTTACGGGACATAATATAGCCAAAGATGCCAAAGACAACTGCAAGCCATTCCATAGCTATGTCAGGAATCTAAATGACAATGCTCAGATCTGCTCTGAGCTGCAACAGGATGGCATTAAATATACTGATCCCAAGGATATTGCCAAAATCCTGGCAGATCGATTCAGTGCCAACTGCACCCCCCTCCCACCCTCAAAGGGCCCATCTCAATAATGAAAGATTGCCAGATTCCGGTAATAGCCACACAGGTAAAAATCACACTCTCAAGAGCTAAGAAAACAGCATCCATGAGACCAGACAACATCCCAGGCTGTGTACTACATGAACTACAAAATGAACTGGCACCTCACCTACATCGCATGTCTAATTATAGCCACACCTCAGGCTTCGTGCCCACTGAGTGGCACAGCTACATTTATCCCAGTCCACAAGTGAGGATCCATCTTGGATCCTGGGAACTACCTGCTGTATGACTTGCCTGATCTGCAAGGCCATGGAATGTATTATCATGGAACTTATAAACAAAGACATTGGCAACCTGCAAACACTGGACCCCACCCAGGTTGGGTTTGTGAAGGGCCGATCATGTCTCATGAACCTGATTGACATCTTTGAATCAGTCTCCAGAGCTCTGGACGAGGGTAAGGTGGTTCACACAGCCTGAGATGACTGCAAACCGGGTGCCAATATTGAATCCCCACATGATGTGGATATTCTACAGAAGGGCCTTACAGAAAAAGATGCTTGGTGCCTGAGCCATGGCCTCAAGCTCAATGCCAAGAAATGTATAGTTATCCCCTTTGGGAAGGGACATGTACCCATGAAGTACCACACAAATGGCAGTACACTAAACACCTAAAGTGTGATAAGAGACTTAGGGACACAGGTGGACAGTGGTCTCATCTTTAATAACCACATCGCCACAACAGTCAGGAAATCCACCTATGTGGCACACCTCATCACTAAGGACTTTTCATCCAGGAAAAAGGAGGCCATTGTCCCATTGTAGTCATCTCTCAGTAGACCCAGTACAGACTACAATTCCCAGTTTGGTATGTACCTCACAAGACATCTACAACAACTAGAAAGGCTGCAGACATACCTCACTAAAAGAATCATAGGCTTAAACCAGATGCCCTATGCTGACCATCTGAAAATCATCCAGCTATACTCTGTCACATATCGTGTATTCAGAGGTGATCTCTGCTTAACATACAATGCCATGTCAAACCCAGAGCTGTTGGACATGCTACACTTAAAGAAATCCCAATCCCTCAGAGCCACATGCTCCAGGATCCAAACCTTGTCATCACAATGAACAAAACATGCTGGAGGGATGTGTTCCTGACCCAAAGGCTCCCCAGACTCTGGAATAGACTACCCATACATGTCAAGCAGAGTGCCTCTTTGGCCCTCTTCAAAAGGAACCTTGACAATTGAATGGGAGATAGGAAATTCACCCTGGGGATCACATCAGTTGCCCTGCTAGACAGGGGTCCAGAGAAGTAAATATTGTGGGGAGACATAGCCAGGGAATTGTCATGGCTAGGCATGCATAGGCCTTAGGGCCGATAACCTAGTACCAACCTATGAACTACACTTTCCATTGCCCTACCTTGGCACGACTGCTGATGTCATTCACTTTGAAATACACCTTTGGGGAAGGAGTAGCTCAGTAAGCTCAGTGGCATGTGCTATAACTGTGTAATGCTGTAGCGTGATGTAGGAGTTCTAATCCCAGACATGGCAACTGTAAAACTTTGTGTGTGTGAGTTTGTTTGTCTGTGTAGGGATCGATGCTTTTGAAGCCATTCACAGTCACCACAACTTCCATTGCCCTACTTTGGCAAGCCTGCTGATGTCATTCTCTTTGAAATACATCTTTGGGGAAGGAATAGCCCAGTAAGCTCTGTAGTGCATGCTATAACTGCGTAATGATATAGTGTGATGTACTAGTTAGGTAGGAGTTCTAATCCCAGACATGGCAACTGTAAAACTTTGTATGTGTGTGTTTGTCTGTGTAGGGATCAATGCTTTTGAGGCCATTCACAGTCACTACAACTTCCATTGCCCTACTTTACCAAGCCTGCTGTCATTCACCTTGAAATACACCTTTGGGGAATGAATAGCCCAGTAAGCACCATGGTGCATGCTATAACTGCATAATGCTATAGTGTGATGTACTAGTTAGGTAGGAGTTCTATTCCCAGACATGGCAAGTGTGTGTGTGTGTGTGTGTGTGTGTGTGTGTGTGTGTGTGTGTGTGTGTGTGTGTGTGTGTGTGTGTGTGTATTTGTGTGTGTGTGTTTGTCATTAGCATTCTGCATGGAGGTAGCTGTGACTGTGTAGTAGGACTCATTGTGGAGTGGGTTTTGCAAATTTCTTATATGGTGGACCTATTATATGTCACAATGTCCACCTTACAAGGGCAATAGATGTCAAACAGCAGAGAAGTTGGTGTAGACAGTCCATACCCCTACATGTGACATCATGGATTGGTGAACAATATAGCAAAGCTTGTATCACCCAGAGAACACTCTCCACCCATGTCTCATACACAAACACAATTGGCCAGGCAACAACCACTATGTTGGTAGTTCCCTGCATATTGCCCACAGATAGTAACCATAGTGTGATTGCAGTGGACGACAGAGGACATGGCACCCTGTCCCATTCCTACAATAGACAAATCATTGCATACAGTGGTCCTTTGCTATGTTCCTCACTGGACGCATGCAACAACTGAAGAGTCAGCAAATGTAACCCACAAAGGAAATACCATGCCTTATACACGTGCCCTGTATGAACATATGCCACTGACAACAGTGAACACCTGTATCATGCTGTCAATGTAGGTGCAGGGTCAATCTGGTTTCCATTGGCAGTTCTCACCACATGAGGTCAGGAATGGCACATCAGATGATAACAATCTATCTACACAACATGCCCCAGACACCCCTGGTACACTTCCACATGTCACAGAACATGCATGTAGGATGTGTGCACATCTCAGACACCGTCCATGTTATGGAATATAGAACACATACCTTGGCAAGCATTGCACAGCACTAGTCACCCACAATAGTAACCCAGATGAGTGGATGGTGAATACAATACCCACATGTGTGGGCCAATCTAGAGACTACACCCCTGAGCCACACTGCAGACCATTGTCATGTGGCTTGATGTCAAGGTATACCCTTTACCTAGCCTTGTACAGCCTTCTGGCACAGTCAACCACTACACACCTGTGAAGCAATGCACCCATGCATGTCAGTACTGGCAAACCTATGTCTGTGTGTGCATGGATTATAATGATTTGAATGTCGTTCATACTCACTACACCTTCCATTGGCCTACTGAAGCATGCCTTCTGATGTCAGACACCTTGACATACCCTTTGCCCATATATCAGCCTGATAACCTCTGTGGTGCATGTGATACCTGTGTATTACTGTAGGGTAGCAAACTAGTTAGTTAGGAATTCTAATCCTGACCCTACCAACTGTGATAATGTGTGTGAGTCCCTGAGAGAGTGTGCCTGTGTTGTCCTTGACACCTGTTCTTGTGGACAGGCACATGTACTACACCTACCTTATCCATTCTTTATCAGTGTTGCTGATGTCACTCACTGTCAAATATACATTTGGACAGGTTTCCAACATATAAGCTATGTGGCACATGCAATAACTTAATGGACATGTAATAGCAATACATAGTCAGGCAGGGGCTTAAAACCCTGTGCTGGTAAGTGTGTGACACAAACATACTTAGCTTTTACTCTCCTACCTCCTCCCTGTCTTACTTTGTCTCTGTCTCTCTCACTCCTTCTCTGGTGGATGGGGAGAAATACAACTGCTTTGCTTAGGCAGCAGCTTGTATTTTGTAAGTGATGCTCATGATTAGCTGATGGCCTGTGCACAAATTTCAGTCCCCGACTAGCTGATTGCATGTGGAACAGCTGTGGTAACATTCCCATAGCCAGTTGCATGGAAACACACTCCTATAACTAGGAACATCATGTGGGTGTTGGCCCTTTTCATTCACTGTGAGCAGGACTTCATGTAGGTGTTTGGCAAACAGCATCACAGATGGTAGTGGGATATACCTCTAACAACATACACTGTGGAGACAGGCCAACAAACAGGAGGGGGATGATCCAGACATGACTACAGAATGTAAGTTCTGCTCTTCTGCATTTGAAATAATGTTTGTTTAACAGGGTTTATGTGGATATGGCTGGTCTACATGATTTAATACCTGCCATGACAGTGTTATGTAGTTGAGGAAACTCCCACCTGTATGGTTATCTGCAGACTGGCCAGTGTTTGGAGTCTTATGTGTCTTGTGTTACTCACAGATTACCTATCTTAGAACTGCAGAAGCATAGTCTGAGGACTGCAGTCAGTACATGGTGACAGCCATAAGAGTTACTGACTTCATATCCCTCATAGGACATATGTCACAACAAACCCTGTTACACTAGTAAATGTATGAGGTTATCACAGAAACATGTCAATATTGGCCCTGTGTTTGTGCCTCTAGCCACAACTCTGTCAACCTTTGTACATATGTCATGCAGTAAGAGGTGCGCATATGTTCAGTACACCATTATTTATTGACATCATACCTGATAACAAGCCAGTGAGATATCAGACTGCTAGACATGTTATCTATAGTAGGGGTTATATTTGAGGACATAACCTGGACATTCTGTGGCAGTGTGTACAGTAGTGAGGTCTGTGTACTTACGGTGATTGTCAGCAGTGTGTGTATTGCAAATATGTACCTTGGCCTGTGTACAGACTGTGGTAGATGTCATTGTTCTTGGTCCTGTTCTATCTGATGTTACATGCTGCTCCAGTGTATGGTACCTTATTGGCTTACATGTTTGTAGGGCCAAACACACACATGTCCCATACCGCATCAGACTACACTGTGTAGTGGCCCAGTATATGTAGGGTTAGTGTGTGTGATTGGCACATACGAGGATGGTGTTAATCAGACAGTCCATATGCTGTAATATTAAGCTTGCTTACCATATGTGGCTGTGGCTGTCTTCACATTGGTTGTGGGTATGCACTTTCACACAGGTGTCTGTTACTCTATGCTGTGACATATCTGTAGAGTCTGCTATATTTGCAGGTACATGTGTATCCCCCCATAAGAAATATAGGCCACTGTTGTGGCAGTCTGCCTGTAGTTTGCACAGTGCTTTGTGACATGTCTAGCAGCTCAGTGTACTTACCCAATGTGATGTTATGTCCAGATATTTGTCAGATGTACTGCTGCCGGGCCACCATAACTGTCATGTATTTCTGACAAAGCAGTGGGATGCTGTACAAATGTATGTCACTAACTAGTGGGTAGTATGTGGCCATGTGACCTCTACCCTGGCAAAAAACCAAAAAAATTTTTTTATTTTTGTGTTTCCCGGAGCCCAAAGACCCCTAGTTGTAAGGTTGTGTATACCTCTGATGACAGATGTATTCCACATTTCGTGTATACGGACCATTACTG